>NW_010514938.1:0-13717 GCF_000687285.1 Phaethon lepturus | reverse complement strand
GCCATTCGGGGGGAGGAGGAAGAGGAGGTGGATGGGGGCGAAGGGGTGCACACGAGCCTGGGCAAAAAAAAGAGGAGGTGTGGAGAAGATTTTTTTAGGCTTTCTCTTTATTTCTCACCGTCCAACTCTATTTTAATTGACAATAAATTAAGTGAATTTTACCCAAATCTAGTCTGTCTTGCCCATGACGGTTATCTCCTGCCTTCATCTCGACCCAGGAGCTTGTCCGTCGTCTTGTCGCCCCCGTCCCTGTGGAGAAGGGGCAGAGCCAGGAGGCCGCAGCAGCTCAACCCGCCACACTCCACAAGCTGGTTTTGACTTCAACAAGGAAAGCAGACAGCAAAAATGGCTGGGGTTTTTGGTTTTGTTTTTATCTTGTGACAACATAGATTCCTGGACAGACCGATACAATTTACGGCTGCGTACGCTAATACAACTATAATCTACAGCTGACAACTACCGTGGTCACCATCTCATGAGCCAATGAAAGCCACACGCAACCTCATCAGGTTAATATTCCTGTTAAATCACAATATTAAGTACAAGCCGCAGAAGTATTTAAAAAAATGGATGGGGCAAAATAAGAAACGGATGGAAAAAAAACAACAACAATCTATATAGGTATGGAAAACCAGTATGATAAACATAGTAAAAATAAAGCCCAACTATGTAATTGAATTCCAGTTTATTGTCTGGAATACAAATAGGCAAACACTGCTCAATGAGTAACTGAATCAAAAGAAACTCAATAGATTACGTGGGTACAATGGTTACTTTAACTCCCCATCAAAATAACTTCAGCAACACTTCTTTATTCTTCGCTGTCTACCTACTGTAGTTCCACAATCCACAACCAACTGCCAGGCAGCCATCTCAATCAGCGTAGCAACTGATTTCAACAAAAATCGTTTTTCTTGTTTTGCTTTTTGTTGTTGGCTTTGTTTTTAAACTTTTTTGGCCTTTATTACTTCATAAAATTTGAATAAAAGCAGTCAACAGAATTAAAAAATATTTACCATCATTAAGAAAGCCACTACAGAAACCTAATTTCTTTGGAAAAGCAGGTTAAAATCACTTTTGTGACATAACTACTTATCAAAAACTTAGAATCTGACCTGAGTCCTACTGGAAGCATGACTCCTAAAACAAACAAGACAGAGAGTGTCTGTGGGTTGGTTCCTGAGTCAGAGCATTGAGTAAAAAATAAGCTGCTTCTGAGACAGTTAAACCCCACTTTTCCCTGAACTCAAGCTGTGGCTCAAATACAAATATTTGCACCTTCTCTTGTTAATGCACCTTCTTGATGGATAGGCACACACTTCCATTCCAGCACAAAAGATACCTTGAATTAATACTTACAAAAGCCCCAAAACTATCACCATGCAAAAGTCACGGAATTCCAATGAAAAAGCTGTTTCTAAACAAACAGTTTTGCGATGCCTGGAGCGATAACATGATAAGGTCGTAAGTCTCAGAGAGACTGACCATCAGTAAAATGGAGAGTACATTATTTTCACTCTTCTAGCTAAAGTGTTAAAAAACACCACAGCAAAAAAAAAACCCACCCAAAACAATTAAAAAGATAAGATTTTTTCCAGTTGGTCTTTTTTGCAGAGCTGAAACAGAAATACCACACATTCGAAGTAATTGCACTTTTTCAAATGATTTGCCAGTTTTCACTGTTAAATTATATTTATGGTTATTAGCTCATAAAACTTAAGGGGGAAAGGGAGAAAAGGGAAGGGGGGAAGACCTCTTTTTTAAAGCTACCTTAGAATCACAGAATCATAGAACATCTCAAGCTGGAAGGGACCCATAAGGATCATCAAGTCCAACCCCCTGCTCCTTGCAGGACTACCTAAAACTAAACCATATGACGAAGAGCATTGTCCAGACACTCCTTGAGCTCTGACAGGCTTGGTGCCCTGACCACTTCCCTGGGGAGCCTGTTCCAGTGACTGGGCACCCTCTCAGTGAAGAACTTTCTTCTAATGTCCAGTCTGAACTTCCCCTGACGTGGTTTCATACCATTTCCTTGTGTCCCATTGCAGGCTGCCTCCCCCTCTGCTGCCCCCCGTGAGGAAGGGGTTGACTGCGATGCGGTCACCCCTCAGCCTTCTCTCCTCCAAGCTGAACAAACCAAGTGACCTCAGCCACTCATCGTAACTTGAGACCTTTCACCTCTTCCTAAGTCTTGCCCTCTACACACACTAAAAAAAGGTTTCACTAAGAGGTTTCACTAACCTTTAAATGCTTACTCAAACTAAGCACTCGATATAAATTATAATTTTTTTTTTTTTAATTTCTCTTGCATTTCTTTTGGACATCTGCAACTTTGCTTTTTTCCAGTGAGTTCTTGGGACTCTTCTGGGACATGGCGCTTGGGCTGGTAGCCTTTTCTTGGTCCCATGAAATTCTATTCAAACGTAAGGGAACCATGAGGTGGTTTATAAATCTAATTCCTTTCTTAGAGATACATCGTGGACATTTTAGCAAGATGTAAAAAAAGTGGATACCAATTTTTATGACTAGATCTCACAAATGTCTAGCAACAGTACTAACATGACATTCAGAACTGGGAGATAAAAGATTGCCAGACCACATTCTTTCTGTGACCCGTGGGAGGGCAGTGGATACTGGATGGTGGACATCCTTCCTTGAGGCAGGATTTCATGCCTTCTCCAAGGTAATACAACCAACTTAGCTAGTCCCAGGGTCAAATTGCAAAAGTCTGTTCAGGCTGAACTCAGGCACAGAGGTACATATACAATACACAGAGGTACATTCTATGCTAAACATAAATCCTTAGGTAAAACAAAATACTTCTATGATTTATAAATGCACATGCAAATGGTTGTGTCCAATGCTATCATTTCACTTGAAAGTTTAATTTTGGACACACACTTTTATTTAGATTTTAATCATACTGGGTATGTATTTACTAAGTAGGGAACTAATAAGGTGTAGCCATGAAGATGTCACTGGTAAAAGTGTTTTGGTGGCATAGTTCACCAACGACCTGTTGCCATTCTTTCTCAGATAGGGTGGCTGCATCTACCTTTCAATAATCTTATTCTCCTCCTCCTTCTCAGAAATATTATGCTTCATTCACTGCATCCATGCAGAACAGTGGAAAAAAATCTAGAACTGGAAAACAGCAGCATCAACTGTAAACTGCGCATTTCATTCCTTTTCCAACTTAGGCTGCATTGTTTTAATAAGTTATTTTATAACCTATGTGTAAAGAAAAAAGGGAATATTGCTTAGAGGGGCAGACTTTAATTTTTAAATATGAGATTGATATTCCTTTAAAAGTCACTTTACTAATGCTGTTTACATAGTCTAATGTTACATCACCCTTTCATGGGTAGAAAGTGCAGATAGGTTAAACAAACCAAAACAAACGAAAAACACCAGCTCCACAATGTCTGGAAATCTATGGTAAAAGTGAAGTGATCCACTACACTGGCAACCGCATCAAATCAGTGGAATCAGAAAATCCAAATATGTTTCTTTAATTAAAAAGACATTGCGGTAAGGAGTATGTGCTCCCCAGTGGGTTTTCCCTGTACAATGAACCATTAATCAGTCAGAGCATTCATTATAAGGTGTAAGTCATGCTGTCTTACTGCACAGCAATCAAATTTGGCTTGTTGCTCAGCTAATCTGAAGAACCATGAGTGACACTGAAATAGTCTTGGATAAGAACCAATCATTTAAAATAATCCAATATGCAATTATGCATCTAGAAATATTTTTTGCTTTCTTTCCTCTACCTTAGATATGCTGTATAGAGATTACAGTATGACTGCCATTTAATAATATGCATTTCTATTGTTCCTAATAAAGTTGCTGTTTCTTGCTATTGTTTCAAAATTGTGGGGGCTTACTATAAAAGGAAAGTACTTTAATACATTTTTTAACCTAAAACTGCATGTTTATGGCTACACTTAAAGTTACTGTTTATAATTTCAGGAACTCGTACCAAGATTTGAGAATGAAGGACTAATGTTGATCCTGTTTCTAGCTGTTTTTAATTAAAAAATAAATACATAAAATACTCCATTGTTCTTCAATATAATAATTGCATGATTGCGATAGGGAGCCTCTATTTCTCCCTGCATATATGAACAACAGTTGTTGTTTGAAAGCCTACAGCTGTGAACAGCTCTAACACACTAGTTTCTAACAACTGTGGTAAGCAAAAAAAAATAAATAGGTTTGGGACTCTATCTACGAACAGGAAAACCACCAGCTTTCATGGCATTTACCGAGTTGTTCTGATAAGCTAAGAATTCAGTGGGTGTTAACTTAGGAGCCAGAACAATACAGAATACAACAGCCCTAGCAGTTCTTGCAAATTATTACCTATATCACAAGTCATATTTGGTGCAAATATGGAGGAAAAAAATACCCCAAAATAATAATTGTCACTACATATTGTAAAGCCAATTCAAACATTATCACATACCTACGATTATTAGATTAACCAAGATGTTTACAGTAGGCTTTTGGAACAAAACCCCAACTGGAAGAAGTAGAAATTGGCACTGTTCGAGTATTTAGACATGCAAGGAATCAGCATCAGCAGAAAGATGATCTATTCCACTTCTTCAGTAATGTCAAACTATGGAGGTGATGGAAGGCTGAGACAGCATTGGCTCTAGGCAGCAGGATAGATATCTACTAATATTGCATTAAACTTTCCGGCAATGAAGCTGAATCCTTCAGCTGTGCAACAGTGAACAGGGTGGAAGTCTGTAAAGATGGGCCTTCCCTTCTCCTCCACACACAACCATTGAAGTTGTAGATTTCTTTTACTGTCCTTTCTTTGCTGACAGTTTGATACAATCTGTGGCTGGGTAAGTATTGTTAAAAATAGGTTGATAATCTCTTGAGTCAACGGGAAGACAAGAAAATCTGCAAGACCCTGCTAAATACCTCAAAGAGGAAAAGTTTTTCTGATTGCCTAAGTAGTTATCACAATATCCTAAAGCACGTATCTCCTATGTTTAAATTACTAGAAACCCCCCATGTTTAAATTACGAGATGGGGAAAGAGATTAGTTAGAAGAGACATGATATCTTGAAGACCTTTGCAAAGGCTTAAGCTCAATTAGGTGTCAAGGATATGAGGAATCAAGTCAGCACTCTCCTTATTCTAGCTAACCCATCACGGGACCTTTCCAAAGAGCAAGGGTTCAGTTTTCTTTCTGGGATTGTTCTGTGTAGACCCATCCAGTTCCCTGTTCACCAAGACAGATGAGCATATCTCACCTTCGTTTGTGACTTGAGCTATTGCATTCTCAGTTATTTCAACCATACTATTTAGGTATTTAGGGCCTCTATAGGGATGAAAAAGAATCCTCTGGTTTTAAATTTTAGGCAAAGTTGAGGTTCAGGTTCACTAAACCTGAACCATAACTCTTTTTTTCTCCTGCTCTTTGCAGAAGTGTGGTAGAAGATATAAAAGATCCCAGCTGTCACAGGATAAAGACAACCAACTAGAAGTTCACTGAAGAGAAGCTGTATTGGCAGACTTCCCCCAACACTTCCCTTGACTTACCCTACCCTAAAGTCCTACATGTAATACTTAAAATGGAAACCACAATTGTTGGCATATACACAGCCAGTGTATATGAAACTTTCTATTCCCTTCTCTTCCACAGGTGTCTGACTCAAAAAGGCATTTCCTGAAACAGTCCAAAGACTACAGCTCAACAGGAAAAAAGCTTCTTCCTCAGGCACTCTCTACTCCTGCCCTGAGTCTGATTAAAACATCTCTGTTTTCCTACTCTCCAACAAAGAAGCCAAATGAAGTGTCTTATGCACGCAGTAGCCAGTATGAGATCTCCGCAGGCTGCTTCAAATATTTTCCTATTGCTATCTACATTAACCAGTGTCAGAATACTGGAGGCCATATGAAACCTGAAGTCTTGCCTAAGACTTCAGAGCAGAGCTTAAGCCATCTGCAATGCTTCCTTACTTTTTAGTTCAATATGATCCTGCTAAACACTGTTTTGCTCAAGTAATATGTCATAAAATAAGGCAGTTTTGCTTTTTTTCTATAATATTTAAAATTTCAAGTACTTTGAATTACTATACAGCCTTCCTCCTTACAATAAAAAAAAAAAAAAATCCTAAAACATTCGTAATGATTTTAACAGGATAACTCAGAAAAAGTTCTTATGAGAGAAAAGCTACAGCATTTGGCCTGAAGGCCTTTGAAAAAAAGGCAAGAGAAAGATGTCCCAGTTGTACATCCCTTGCTTTTTTTTCCTCTCGAACTTGAGTCAGCACCCCTGCTGGGTGCATGAAGATTTAAAGATCAGACCCAAACCATGAAGACAGCGCTGTGTCAGTTAACTGCCCCCAGCGCCCTTCTCTGTCAATATATTTACAGCACCTGAATAAGTGATTAATCAAGACAGATAAACCACATGCTGGCTTGAAACATGTTCCTACTTCACTGGTACTGAAACCACCTGCCTAATCTGTAAGAGTTTACCCTAACCAGCTAGTATACACCCTCTGAGAAATGAGCAACCTCTTAAAATTCTTAGGAAAATATTTCACAGCTGGAGTCAGCAACATAATCACAAAGAGAAACCAACATAAAAATTCATACTCCTGCCAATATTTTAGAGATCTCAGCATGAGGATTTACAATAAATTGATTTCAGTTTTACTGAAAAGTCTATTCATAAATCAAGCAAAATTGTTCCATTCATGGAATCCAATAAGAGAATATTGTTTGCTGGTGTTACCAAGAGAGCAAGAGTTCTTATTTCAGTGACAATGCCAATATCCTCAAGCATGCAGAGCAAAATGCACATTTACAAACAAAAGCCAGAAACACTCCTAAGTGAATTCTTAAAATCTTGTATGACCTACATACCATAAGAGTAGGTGATTCTAACATAATATGGGGTGTTCGTTTGTAATTTTTTTTCCTCATTTGTTGGTCATTTATTGACTGGGGGTGACTTGAAAATTTAAGTGACATCATGTTCTGGGTCTGGTTGGGATGAAGTTAATTTTCGTTATAGAAGCTCTTATGATGGTGCAGTGGTTTAGATTTGTGACCAAAGCAGTGTTTGAGCCGCTGCTGAACAGTGCTTGCACAGCATCGAGGCCGCCCGTTTCTCACTCTGCCCGCCAGCGAGGCTGGGAGGGGGCACAGCCGCGACAGCTGACCCCAGCTGACCAAAGCGATACTCCATATCGTATGACATCATGCTCAGCAATAAAACTGGGGGGCAGTTTCTCCAAAGTAGCTGTTGCTTGGGGACTGGCTGGGCATCAGTCGGCTGGTTGTGAGTGATTGCTTTTGCATTCCTTGTTACTTTTTTATGGTTTTCCTTTTTTTTTTCCACTTACTAAATTGTCTTTATCTTGACCCGCTAGGGGTTTTTTCCTCATTTTTGCCTGTCCAGATCTCGCCCCAATCCTGCTGTGGAGGGTCAACAAGCATGTGGGTGGGGGTTTAGTTGCTGGCCAGGGTCAACCCACCACACGCCATGACTAAGTAATTCCCACCCAACACCACCAACAGTAGTAACAGAGAAAGAAGTTTCAAGTGCAAGAGATGGGGTCAATGGCAGCAACGCCTAAGGACACATGTTCATTACAAAGAACAGAAATAGCAAGGGATAAGCGCAGCCCTTTGAGTCTGAGGCAAGTAATCCACTAAGTTTCTGTGCCAACATAGACTGTTTATTACTACTACTTTGAATTTAAATTGCGGGCTGATTCATGCTGACTACTCTTAATGTTTCCCATGGCTCTGAACCTGAAGTAGGATAGACAGTTCTGGTATTGGTGTAATCTCAGGACTAATCTACTTCCTCGCTAATTCCTACAGTTAAGGTGCTTACTGAAATATATCATACTGAATTGCACAGATCCTCTTTGCCTAACGTCTCGCTCTTTTATTAGAGCCAGACGGCAGAATGTGTACTTCCAAGCCCCATACACCACTGTGCAATGTGTCTCTAGACTAACCTTCAGAAGCACAACCAATGTCTAGCAGTTAGGGCTGCACTAAGGGGACCAAGACAGCAGTCACTCCTGGGACTCCTTTCATGGCTGTATCACTTAAACGGAGAGCTGGTAGAAGAGCACGAAGTCTCCTCACTTACTCACTGCATGCTGAAGTAGGGACCTGCTAGGGTAAGGATGTCTTCTCTTTCAAATGGCTGGATCCTCCTCCCCCAGCCCAAAATGAGCATGACAAGCAAACATTTCCATAGCATTTTCCTGAAGAGACGAGGTGTATCTGCAGACAGCGTGACTGCCATGCTTTTCCCTCTCTCCACATAGAGTTTCCTGCTGGTGTGATAGCATCTGGTGGACGGGCAGAGTACTGAGCAGTACTCCTAATGGGAACTGTGGTTGCTCATCTCCTCACTCTTTTTGATATGGGCCTAGGAATACAGCCCAAGCCCCACAAAAAGCACCAAATCCTACATCAGATTCCCGTGTGGTAAAATGAGCTCAGAATCCATCATTTTACAGGTGAAGTTGGGATGTTGTACTCTCCTCCTTCTCCCTAAGTGCATCATTTTACATTTATCCACATGAATTTTTACCGTCAATTATTTTGGGTGTTTTGGCTTCATAAACTCTTCGCAATATTCTGAGACCCTAAGGCATCCCCACAAAGAATGCTGCAGTATGGGAAGCTCCCCAAACATACTTCATGGCCAAGAGAGATGGAAAAAAAAAAACAAAACAAACTTGGTTTTCTCCACTCTCTGTAGCAGTTAGCATGAGTTATGTCTAGACAGGATAGCTGTTAGCATAAGCCAGTAAATGTTAACCAACTATTTACTGTAGCAAAAGCAAATGAAATATAGTCAACCACCTGTCCTGATGAACAGAATAGTTTCTGTGTGTTGAAGAAAACAGATAGCTGTACTATGCAAACAGCCTGTTGATTATCAAAAAGTGCAAACATGTCCAGAAGTGTCTGGAACAAGCAGACTGTGAGCAGCCACAGCAGCAACCGCAAACCAGAAAAGATGACCGTCTGGAAGGAGT
This sequence comes from Phaethon lepturus, assembly GCF_000687285.1. Taxonomy (NCBI): domain Eukaryota; kingdom Metazoa; phylum Chordata; class Aves; order Phaethontiformes; family Phaethontidae; genus Phaethon; species Phaethon lepturus. The sequence goes on along the minus strand of NW_010514938.1, from coordinate 4,676 downwards.
AATCACCAACATGGTATTCCCTTCCCAATCCCGTAACTAAGGATACTTAATATTGTGGGAAACCAGAGTACAAAAGAGAGCGGTGAGACCTTCATCACCCTGCACCAGAATGTGGGACCATCTCACAACACTCAGAGGACCTGAAAGCACCAGAGAGCACCCAGGGGACCCCATGATCCCACGGCAGGACTGCACACAGCCCAGCTGGAAACAGTGTGCTGACCCACCTGACAGCTCTCCTGGACTTGGCTCTCTCCCCCATGGAAAAGGGAGAGAACCTTGTGAGGAACCGGTTTTTCTCCTGGACCAAGTCATCTCCCCCATGGAACAGCGAAATCATGTAATTCTTAAAACCGCATATATGTGTGATGAAAGTGTTTTGGTATCCAAATCCATTTACCCCCCTTACTGCCATATGATCACTACAGACTCGCTGCCAAGCTCCTTGCTCCAGAAAGTAAAAAGTTTTCATTAACTTTGTATGCCTTTTCTTGTTTCTTAAGCTTTTTCTGATCTGCTTCCTATGTTTTTACATTTATCCTGCCAAAGTGCAAAATCTTTTCTATTTCCTATATGGGAACTCCACCTCAGCACTTGATTCTGCTGGATACCCACGCCAGCTTTCTTCTCCTTTCCTGTGGTACTCAGTTGTTCACCACTCCAGAGTCATGTCCTTCAAGTAATCCCTGTGCCTCCTTCAAAGAATTGGTCTTGTAACTGACTGCTTTTAGCTTCCTTCAGAAATGTTCTTTCCACGTGACCTTCTAGAGTTGAGCTCAGCACGGTAGATACTTTGACTGACAATTTCATCATCAGTGGAAAAATTGGACTACAACAAGCAGGCTAGTACCTGCTTTCCTGACAATAGCTTTTGATTGTATATACTTTTAAAACTGAGGGGTTCACTGCATCCAATATACTGCTTCAACAGTCATATCTGCACAGTTCTTTGCATTTTCTGTGCTTGGTGTAAGTAGTCCAGTTCATTTTCTCTCTCATCCTCTCACCTAATCAGCAGGTTAATAAATAGTCACATTTGAGCAGTGGTGAATGAAGATGTTTTAGTTAATGTCTGAAAGAAAAATAAATTTTCATTTTGTATCAATAAAAATATATAAATTTTATTTTCCTACATATAAAATAAACTTTTATTAGAAGAAACATATATAGTTTTTAGACCAGAAGACACATGAAATGTTCATATGAAAGCAATGGTAAGTATAATGCTATGAAGTCTGAGAGAAGACAAAGTAACATGTTATTCACACAGTTCTGCTTCAGGACATACATGGATCCAATACCAATGCCGTAGTTTTCTTTCTGTGCATGATTGCTCATAAAACTGTAACACCTAAAATAGTGACAAGAGAAGGGAAATGTGCAGCTGAAATTACAAATTTACAGAAGCATAAAAGATAAAATAAAAACTTCTCAGCTTAGTAAACATGAAAAATAATCTGCCTCTGTTACCAAAAACAAAACAAACGGAAAAATAAACCGTTCATATGAGATGGCACATTTGTAAGGATCTTCCTAGTTTTTACACAGAATTCAATAGCACTTCTGACACTGTATGCATCTGAGATGCCACAAAACTTTCTCCAAGTAATTTATATGCCCTACCTCATTCTCTTAAAGTGATACTGTACCAGCCATCCCAGCACTCTTGAGGAAAGAGACTGGTACTGTTCCCTTTTTACAGAGTGCAGAGGCACAAAGAGGCAAAGTATCTCACCTAAGACACAACAGAAATTTAAAGCCAATCAGAGTTGAATCCAGCTCTCCCAAGAGTCAAACTTTTTTGATCTATATGACAGTATGCACAATTTAATGGAGAAAACAAAACAGAAATTCCATCAGTACAATCCTAGCTATTTTTCTAAACTGCATACAGAGGAATATTTTATGTGCTCCTGAGCATGGAATCTGGATTTTCATAGAAATAAATGCTGAAAGTAATTTCTTCTGACACATCAACTAATAAAGTGCATTAGAAACACAATCATAAAAAAAGCCAGCAGAGTAGAAAACTGTCTCTGGATCTCTGCCTTCCAGAAAGCAGAGGCAGAAGTCCTTGCATTAATGCAAAATTTTTTACAAAGTATACCTTTACATGTACAAACCAAGTTTGAAAGTTTGAATTTAACTGGAATACACTTAAATCAACAATGACAATCATTATAAGAACGTTATGACAACTCTTCTAAATCTGTTTGGTTGAAAAGCTGTAGCCAGATGTTGTGGAATTAACTGAGCAATTTACAGTAAAGTAGATAAAATACAAGGTTATATGTCTACTTGTGTGTTGTGTCTTGTGATTTAGACAGAATAGTCATTTGCATTTTCTTTTCAGTTTGTCTGCAAGTTTGGAAATTACTAATCCTCTCACATAGTTGTTCAACCTAATCCAGTGTCCCTACACAGTATGTCTTCCTTTTTAGTTTCTTTGTAGCCAAAATTGTATTATCCAGGAGATAGCTAATTGTCAGAAAAGAATAAAAATATGTATGTTGAAGTTGTATAAGATTGTAATTAGTCTAATAATTTCAGTCTTCATTCTGTCACACTAAAAAGGTATCAATTTACATATAATAAGTCTTTCTTCTTCTTCCTGTTTTCAATACATCAAGTTGGAAAATCTGTTAAACAATGGCAAAAATTACTGGGGGAAAAATACAGACAAACCTACACCTTTGCATAGCTCCTTCATAACCAACTGTTTTAAGGGTCATTTAAGAATTCCTGTACACCTTCACCACCAGCTTGAAACTTCTCGTCCTTTAATCCTTCCAGATAAGGGTCTTTGAAACTTTGTTTCAGGAAACTAATAGATCTGGAACGTACAAAATAAAATCTAATGAATGTGCTAATACTTAGAAAGACTACAAAGCGTACATAAGACCAAAGAGTACAACACGGCATATAGTATCTTAAATATCAACAGGAACATTCAGATCAGCATACAGAAATAGCAGAGAGAAGTTAGTAACTACAAGCAAATGGCAGTCACAATGTACAAAGTGCCAAAAATGTTCACTTAAATATTTTTGCTGCTGAATGATAAAAGATGGGAGGCAGTCTAATGTAAGGAATCTGCTGTTGCTTAAGAAGAAAACATAAAACATTTCCCCAAACAGAAGCTGAATAGAATTAAGTGTGAGGGAGACTCAGCCTGATGGTTTGAACGGTATTTCTGAAGAATGTACCATCACATCTGGCTTATCCGTAGCCATTTTGCCTACAAGACCACAAGTGAAAATTAACCTCACCTGATATCAACAGACTAGTAAAGTGATTCTTAAAACAGTGACGTGCCGTAGTAACTCACCTGAAAGAACGGTCTCACAGCAGTATCTGAAGCTCAGTCAAATTTCTTACTTCAATGTCAGAGATGTGTTGCCTAAACACCCACAAACAGTCCTTGAAAGGAGATACTAGACCCTTTTTTAAGTAAGGATAAATAGCTGAACTAACATAGCAACATTGCATTGGCCTTTAATTATGATTACTTTTTAATTGCACCTGCAAGCATTCTGGGCAAGTGAATTTGCAATAATTTTCTTAAAGAGCCTAAAACTAGGGCCTTCTTTTACAATACTATATCACTGTCTTGTCTTAGGGGCCTGTTTACTTTGACAGGACTAATCAAGAACACTTGCCAGAACAGAATCTGGTTCCTAAACAACAGGCCCAGTATTGAAGGGGATGCTTGGATATCAGAAACAATAATGAAGTTGTAGTGGCAACGAGGCATAAGAAGCAAGTCAGCTCTCCCCTCAGTAACTTGTGTTTAAACCAGCTAGTTGCACAGAACTGAAAATTACCTGTGACTTATCTGTACTAGAATTTTATTATACACTGTATAACTCTGTTTTCCTAAATCAAAGTTATTAGTGGTAACAGAAAAGAAATCAATATATTCAATTCAGTACATATCCTCCAGCATCTACTTCTTCCATTTATTGCAGCTCTAGAAAGATACGCTACTCCCTTTTCTTTTTTTAAACACTCTCATGGATTGACTGCTTCTGTAGCATCCTATCCCAGACTCCACGCAGACCGACTTCTTTTAACCATTCCTTCTTTCAGATCATTATTTTCAAATATGAACTATTGTCCAAAACTTCAACAGAATTAATGCCAAATTACTGCAATGTGTAAGTCCTTAAAATCACCCGCTGGGTAAAACCGGAGCGGTGTAACAACTACTGTCCCCCGTTTTCATTGCAAGGTTGATTTCAAGACGCCACCGAATTCCTTTGCGCTGTCCAGTGGCTGGACCAGCAGCAACACCCCCCCAGAGCGGGTGTATTTCACCGCACGTGCAAAGACATGCACACAACTGCTTAAGGTTACACACGTTTCCCAATGCCTGTTTCGGCTGTCTAAAATGTGACCCAGTTTTGACTACCTACGTACGCGTTATGTGAATGTATTTACAGGATGCTCTAACCTACTGACATCCACAGAATCAAAATTGTATTTATGATTTTATTTACAAGCTCATCCTGCCAAATTACACATCGTAACAGAAAATCTAGCTTCTTTATCCCAAAAAGGTTTGCACAAGCTAAGCAAACGTCGCGCTCAGGGAGGTGCTGCCAGAGATACAACCGGCGACACCGGGGAGGAGGCCAAGGACGGGCAGGAGGCCCAGGAGGAAGGCGCCGCTCCTC
>NW_010514937.1:2155-2468 GCF_000687285.1 Phaethon lepturus | reverse complement strand
CCACCGCGTGGGTCGGCGATGACCAGGCAGCGTCGCGCAGCCTCTGGTGCTGTGGAGCGCGCGTGTTTGATGCGCGCTGGACGCATGTTTTCCTACCAAACAAATCCCTCTCCAGCCACGGCAGAGCAGAGGGATGGACACGGGGGGAGGAGAGCGAGCGTGCGAGCTGGGGTCTGCTCGGGGCTCAGCACACCCACCACCAACCCTCAGCTATCCACCCTGCCCATCTGGCGATTAGCATAGCGTTATTTATAAGGTTTAATGCACTACCTTGCTGTAATGAAGAAGAATTCTGGTTCTTGGCTTCTGTGGG
>NW_010514937.1:1355-1757 GCF_000687285.1 Phaethon lepturus | reverse complement strand
GGACAGCCCTCACTCTCCTCCCCCCTGCCCTTAATGTGACTGTCCCCCAAAAATAACCCTGGTCCGGGGGGAAGGCGGGAGGTTTGTGCCGCGCACCGGGCTCTGAACGAGGCGGCGCTCGCCTGGGGTTGGCTAGGGAAGGGGAAGGGGCATGCGCGGTGGGGTGGGCACAGCCCCCTCCCTCGCTCCCTCTGCGGCTGCTGCAGGATGCAGCGAGGGGCCAGCTACCGTGCAGAGGTGCCAACCGCTGTGCAGATGTGCCAGCTGCCATGCAGAGGTGCCAGCCGCCATGCAGAGGTGCCAACCGCTGTGCAGATGTGCCAGCTGCCATGCAGAGGTGCCAGCCATGGTGCAGAGGTGCCAACCGCCGTGCAGAGGTGTCAGCAGCCGTGCAGAGGTTCC
>NW_010514937.1:0-1232 GCF_000687285.1 Phaethon lepturus | reverse complement strand
GCAGGCAGCCTCACCCGGCGATGGGGGCCGCGTTTCTGCTCCCTGCGTAACGTGCAGCCACAGGGTTTCCTAAAACACCATTGCTGAGGAGTGGGAAGGGAGACGGGGCTCCTCCACTGTCTTGCCCAATTCTTGATTTTTTTCTGCCAGAATTTTTCTTTCTTCTTTCAAGCAGACTTCTTTCCTCCTCCTCCTTTTCTTGTGCCCCCCCCCCATACAATGAGTTAAATATCGACTAAAATAAGTCAAAAAATCCTGACAGAACCAACAGGCCCAGCGCCCATTTCAGACTCTTCTCAAAGTGATAACAATTAAGACCTGGACAGTTTGATTGTTTTTCTTGTAAACAAAGAATTAATGATGCATGAGGACCTGGGAGAAAATTGCTAATAATTTATGATAGCACTTTCAGGTAAGGGTAGTAAGTTTTGTAAAGCGAGAGAAGGATTTGAAAGGTAAACACTTTGAACAGCAGCCTGCGTAGCTGCTCTGTCAATTTAGAATCTACTACGTACCATTAACCAACCTAAAATAACTCCTATGGTAATAACCCTTCAGACACAAATGCTTGTGCAGACAAAGGTATTATTAAGTTAAATTACCCTAAAAGTGTCGGATTGACAGAGAGGTTCACTCAGTGGTTTGGCAACCAGGGGCCTAAGTGACGCGAGTAAACAGCCGCAAATGCTTAGTTCCAGGCACCCGGTGCGCCAGGCTCAGAAATGGGATTTCAGTTTTCTTCTGCGGGCGTCTTAAGCGCATTGTCTTCCGGAAGAGCTTTTGCAGCCTTTCGGAGCGGGCTGTCACCCCTGGGCTGCTCTCGGGGCTTGAAGGGGTCCCGCGGAGCCAGGCGGTAGCAGGGCTGACCGAAAAGCAGCGGCACCCCCGCACGCTCCGCCATGCGTTGCAGACCCCCTTGCACCCACCTGCGGAGCAAAGCCTTGGGATCCCCCGCTCGGGATCGCAGGCTGACCTCTGGATGCGCTTCCTCCGAGAACTCATTCAAGAAATCAGGGGTTGGGGCTTAGCAAAGGCACTTGTTCACCTGAAGCTCTCGCACTTTCGCGGCTTTTACCTCCCCGGCAGATTTACACACCTCCCCTCAGCCCTCGTCCTGCCGGCACCTGGGGGCCCGGCTGGAAGGCGGTGTGCCGCAGAGACCGGGCGTGCTGACCCCCAGCCCTGGAGAGGGGGTCTGGGTGTCGTTCCGGAAAGTTGGCGGCATCTTTCTT
>NW_010514936.1:6188-11841 GCF_000687285.1 Phaethon lepturus | reverse complement strand
AATAAAAGAGGGGGAAAAAAAAAAAGCAGCAAGAGAGGAGGTGACAGGACAGGAGAGGGGTGAGGACACACGTAAGCCCCCGGCGCTCCCCACGGCTCCAACCCCAGAGTTGCACAGTACCGGGCAGGGGGTTCAATCATATTTTCCTTTTCTTTTAGGAGGAAAAAAAAAAACAAAACAGAAAAAAAAAAGGAAAAAGCCTGGATGCCAGCGAGCAGCCGGCAGGCATCAGGGAGCTGTCTGCAGCATCAAGTTCCTCAGGAGTTTCTGGCGCCCGACCTCGTAATCCTCCTCATCCACATTGACCAGCAGTTTGATGGCTTCGTGGCCCACGGCTTGTTTGAGCGAGTCCGTGATGAAGACGCCCTTGAGCGCTTCCAGCAAAGAGCCGTTGATGTAATCGCGCCAGAACGCGTCGAGGTAGGTGAGCTCTGAGAATTTTATGTCACAGATGATGGAGCCCAGGTCCCGGGACTTCAGGATGGTGTTGGCCTGGTTGAAGCGTTCGAACTGACGCTCCAAGGGGTCCTGCTTGTTGGAGAAGACGTTGCCCTGAAGCGCCGTCTCGTGCTGGCAGTACTCGGCTCGGACTCGCAGGCGGATGTCTGAGGGAAGTGGGGAGAGTAGTCAGCGCTCCGCCGTGGAGGTGGGACCCCCCCAAAACCCACCCTGAACCCCCCAGGGCTCTTACCACAGGTCTGCTTCTCCTTCGGGTCCGGCGTCGCCGACTTCCTCCTCTTGCGCTGGCTGCTGAGGAGGGTCCTGCCGCGGCCGGGCCTCTTGGTACAGATCTGGGGTCCCGCGGAGGAGCAGCAGACCACGGGGTGGTGGGGAGGCACTGCGCAGGGAGAGGACGGGGGCTAGGAGACACCGAGCCCCCTCCTCGGCCCTGCCGAAGCTCTCGGGGCCGCTCAGCGCTCCAAATCTGCCTGCGAGCGCTCCTGCTCCGGCCCCAACACCAAGCTCCAGCCCTCCCCTCCTTCCCACGCCACCGCCACCTCCCAGGTGTGTGTCCCCCCCAGTCCCAAGGGGCAGCTCCAGGAGCCTGCGCAAGCCCTGAGAGGGGAGCCCCAAATTACAGCCCGGGACCGAGCAGCCTCCCCACAGCACCGCAGTCAGGGGAAGGGATGTCAAACTCGGTGCCCGTTCGCCCCCCAGAGCCGCGGGGCTCGTGGCAGCAGGGTCGGACGTCACCTCAGCAGCGACGGAGCCGTCGCCGCCAGCCAGAGGCAAGTCCTCGTGCTCCCGCCGGGAGCGGACACGGCAAAGGCAGGACGGTCCCGATAAACCCCCACGGACCGACCCTGAGGCCCGCAAGGGAACACCCGCACCCACCTGATTTATGGGGGTGGCCAAGCCCGTGCTCTGCCTCGCCGTGAGCTCGGGGCGTCACGTAGCGAATGGACGTCTCCTCCAGGTACTTGTCCACCAGGTCCGGGCACACTGGAAGAGAGAGGCAACACGGGTCCCTTTTGGGGGGCACAGAGGGGACACGGGTCCCTTTCGGGGGGAGGCCAAGGCAGGTCTGTCCCGACGCCGCAGGCGCCGACACGTGTTTGAGCTGCCCTGCATCCCCCCAGCGCGGCTGCACCTTCACCGGCCGTTTCTCCAGCCAGTCCTCTCGGAAAGTCGCCGTCTGGGAGCCAAGCCCTCCCAGCCGCCGCGCAGGAAAGGCCGTTCCCATTCGTTACCACAGCTACTCCCAACACCCGGATTCGGAGCAGACCAGCGGCGTCGCATGCACGCAGTCCCCCGGGAGAAAGTCCGGCCAAGGCGGGCAGTGCCTTCGTCACCGCTCCCGCACGGTACCGGGTCGTACGTACCCGGCGATTGCTCAGACCGGCCCCGGATTCATCCCCTGCTCCCTACATGAGCTCCTGCAGCTCGTGTCGGCCTGGGGGAGCAGATGCTGCTCCTCCTCCTCCTCAGCAGAGCGGAGCCGGGGGCAGCTCCAGGCCCCCGGGACAGACCCAGTTGCTTGAAACGCTTTTAGGATAAACTGGCGTACGCCCGAAGCGTTGAGCCTACGTTATTCACCTGACTTCAGCAGACCAAACCCGTGAAGTAACACGCTGGCAGGACGCGGGGTTTTGAGGCAAGTCAAGCTGCTGAGCAGAAGCAGCTGCTGAGCACAGATTATGGGGTGAAATGAGTTATTTCTGAGGGCCGGGATGTTTTCTGCAGGTTGTTTTTGTCCTGTTTGGTGAGCTCAGAGCATTGCCCGTCCCCAAGCAGGATCTCTCCCAGCCCTGCCGGACCGAAGCCAGCCGAGGCTGCGGGGTTCTGCTGCCTTCCCCCAGCCGGCTCCGGCTGCGCCGGGCTGATTCGGGACGGGGTTCCGCTCCCTTTCAGAGCCATGAATACGAATGAGGCTGAAGGAGGCAAGACCTCCCCGGCTGCTGCGGGGTCTGGAAGGACACGGGAACCAGAAACGAGAGTCAGCTCGTTCAGTCCGGAGGAGGCTTCCTTTAACGAACCAATCCCTCCTCTTTAAATGCGTTATAAACCACATGTAAGGTGCCTTTCTTAATAAAGCTTTTTGAAATGCTATTTTTGTGCATTTAATTAAACCGTTTCCACCCAAGCGCGGCTGGAGACGCTGTAAAGAGATCTCACGGGTACAGAGCATCGCTCGTCATGTATGGAGACGCGAATGCCGACCTCCGGCTCCCTGACCGCGCGGGTATCACACTTTAACATCGATCCATCCGTCTCGCCCTGAAAAGGCCCAAAGCTGGCATGGGGAGGGCTCGCCTGGCTTCAGCCAAGTGCCCCTTTGGTTTAGACTTTTGCACCAAACAGGTAAAAAACTGCTCAAGAAACACTGAAATAATGCTCCAACACCCCCAAACCCTACACAAACTGGGGGACAAAGAGCCGTGGATCCGTCCGTGTGCCTGCGGAACCAGCACCAGAAACCTCCCCGGGTCCAAGCACCACACAGGTGGTCTGCGTTACGCGCCCGCCTGCCGCTTTCCCCTTTCCTCTAGTTTTTCTTGGCTTGGCAAGAAGGAAGAGCACCGGAAGGTTACACCGGTAAGCAGCCTCTACACCCTGCCTGCACCGAGCCGCCGCGCCGGCTGCCCCGTGAGGGGCTCTGCAGGCAGCGATGGCAGGGAACAGGCTGGGGTCCATCCCTGACGCAGCCATGTCTGTGGGCGGCACACAGGGCAGAGAGCACGCTCCCAGCTCCCAGAAACGGCCGGATAACGGGAAAATCCTCATGGCATCTGGTCTGAGCCTGCACAGGCAGGGCTGTAGGTGCAGGCAGGGCATAGGCAGGTCCATCAGGGCTGGACGTTTCTGGCCTTTTGGAGCTCCAGAAGGCAGCAGCAGCCACCAAAATGAGGTGCCCCTGTCCCCTCCCGGGCCCGAGGCTGGACACGAAGCAACTGAGCAAAAAGAAAGAAAAGCTCCGCAAATTTTCAAGCTGCCCGACGCAGTTGGCCCCAGGCAGGATGGAGGCCGCGGGCGGCGCGGGGCCACGGTCCCGGTGACGGCTCAGAGGGTTTGCTCACCCCCGCGCTGCTGTCCTTCCGCTCACCCCCCCAAAACTGGGGACTTCTTAATGCCTGCCTCTACTTGCGCTCAGCGCTTTCCCAAACGCTGGCGGGGAACAGCACCGATGCCCACGGTGCGAGCAGAAACTGGGGAGACTCAGCAGCCTGGAACTGCCAAGAAAGCCCAATTATCCTAATTTAAAGGGAAAATGCAAATTTCAGTTGAATCCTCCTGGAGCAGCTGCCTTACACATCCCCTGCAACAAGTGCTCTCTCCTTCACTCCTCTAGTGCTGGTTAAATCTGGGTTAGGTTCTTTGAACTGTAAATTGAGGTTTTTCATCAAAAAAGGCACAGGGCTGAGCTGGTGAAGGGCAGGGGGTCAGCTCAGCCTGGCAGCTCCATGAAGCAACGAAAAAACACACCAAGTTACCCAGGTCCGAAGGGCTGGGTCATGGCTGGGGTCTCCAAGCCAGGAGAGAGTGAGGGGAAAGGGATGGTTGAAGGAGGAGGGTTTGGGGCATCCCACTGGAAAATGGGTGAAAAAAAATCTGAATTTGGACATGGGTTTCTCACTCCAGCCTCTCTGCCTACTGCATGCCGCAGGACTGACAGCACCAGCTCGGGGAGGGCACTGGTCCCCTTCCCAAACCCGCCTCAGCCCCGAGAGGACAAGCAGGTTACCCCCGAAGCCAACGGCACGTCGAGCACAGCAGCCGCGTGTTTCCGCGGACCCTCCCGGCTCCTTCTCACTCGCCGGCACAGCCCTGGGGCCACCCTCGGTATCGTGCCCCAGGCGGGACTTCAGGCCGAAAGGAGCATTTCCCCAAAAACTAGAGAGGAGCAGTGGGAGCTGGCAGAGGCGGAAGTCGCAGGCGTGGAGCTGCACAGCGCACAGCGGGAATCCCAGTTCGCTGCCACTAAAGGAAGGAGGAGACTTTCCCGGTGCTTGCCAGAGAAGTGAGGCTTTAACCCCCCAAAACCATGTGTGGGCGTTTGCTAAACCCCTGTAAAACAGCCCTTTCCCTCCTCCGCCTGCATCTCCCCGCTGTTCCGGCAGCCGTCGGTCCTCACAAGCCTCAGGTTCCTTCAGCCACCGTACCTCCAGGGCGTCGGTGAGGAGAAACAGGAGACGGCTGAATAACGAAGCCGGCTTCGTTAGGGAGCGGGCCAGGCTGCCCGCGGCGTCACTTACCGGCCCGTCGCCTCTTGAGGGTGACATAGGGCAGCAGGTCGTGGCGCGTGATGATCCGCAGCAACTGCAGCACTTGTCGGAAGTTGGTCTCATCGCAGCCCCCCTGCCGCTCCAGCGCCAGCAAGAAGTCCCGGCCGCTGCGGATCATTCCCCTCTCGTAATCATCGATCACGTCCACGAAGAGGAAGGAGAGCACCCGCACGTCCCGGTGGGTCAGGTGGGTGCCCACGATGTCAAACATGCGGTGCAGGCTGTAGAGCCCGTGCTCCCGGTCACCCCGCTCCTCCGGCCAGGCTTGCGCTCGGCTGCGTTTGAAGGCGGCCATCTTCCACCGCTGCCGGCACGCGCCGAGCCAGGGGCTCCCCGTACCGGCGCACGCGCCGAGCCAGGGGCTCCTCGTAGCGCCGCAACCCTAGAAGACAGAGAGGGCAACAGGATTTAATCCCTTCCCCATAGACACTTGATTAAAAACCCCGCTCCGCACCCCTCCACCGCATCTCCACGTTCGGCAGCGACTTGTCCTCTCCTCTGCCAGAGCATCTCACACCAGAAATAGAGGGCTGGGTACCGGACCAACGGCACCGGGCTCTGCCGGCACCGGCAGGTCTCTGCCACGCTGTCAACCCAAACACCGCCTGGCAGAAGCGCCCAGGAACGACGGCACTCGGTGGCAGGGCGCCAGATCGCAACCCCAGCGAGGAGCAACGTCCTCTACCCCAGCAAAACGAGTCCCCGCATATCTCACACCAGAAATAGAGGGCTGGGTACCGGACCAACGGCACCGGGCTCTGCCGGCACCGGCAGGTCTCTGCCACGCTGTCAACCCAAACACCGCCTGGCAGAAGCGCCCAGGAACGACGGCACTCGGTGGCAGGGCGCCAGATCGCAACCCCAGCGAGGAGCAACGTCCTCTACCCCAGCAAAACGAGTCCCCGCATCACCCGGCCAGGCCACGCGGG
>NW_010514936.1:4297-5992 GCF_000687285.1 Phaethon lepturus | reverse complement strand
ACTTGGGGCTCACCCTCCTCGTCTCGGCAGGTTTCTCACCCGGTTACAGCCCCCCAGGGAAGTTCCTCGTTGCTCTGCCGCCAACCCGGCTCGCTCTCAGCAGAACCGACACCTTCGTTTCTTCACCGAGCGCCACACGGAGTCACACAGCCAGCCGAAAAGAGGAGGGACCCGCCGGCATCACAGCCCATGCCCGGCCTCCTTGGGGCACCGAGCGCCGTCACAGCGCAGCGGGTGACCTTACAGTGTCCCATGCCTGGGGACGGCACCGTGCCACTGCATGGAGTCAGCCGCGAGACACGCCGGGAACCGGTGACGAGCCATTCGGCAACGCCGGTTGCCCAGGGCACGCAGTGACTGGACTGGGTTAGGAGCGAACCGCACCGCACGGCAGCTGGGGCGCCGCACGGACCCAGGGCACCCCCCAGAGCTATTTGGGGGGCTTTGGGCCCCCAAAGCACATTTAAACCCCCGCAGCACATCTCGGGCTTGGGGCTGGTGGTAGCACCCATGGCAAAAAGGCACCTGCCCCGGGCACACGCTCGGCGTGCCGGCACACACGCTGTACAGGGGAGTCACGCCGTTGTTGCATCACATTTATACCCTAAAACGAAGGCCCTCGTTAGTTTAAGCAGGTCAGGAGTCCTCCTCCCCTCAGAGCACCGGATCGGGGGCTGCATGAGAGCCACGATCGCGGATCCGATACCACCCCTGTGGTTTTCCGGACAGGGTCCAGCCCCGAAGCTGGTGGCTCCATGCGGCACTGGGCCACAGCTCCCTCTCCCCTCCAGAGAGCTCACCAGCCGGCGTCACCACGGAGCGGCTTTGCTTGGTTACGGTTCCCAAAACAGTGAGGCGGTGCGGCGTAAACACGGGATACCAGCCGGAACCTCCCGTCTATTCCCGGCACGGCCGTGACTCACGCTCTGGCCCCGGGCGGGCGGCGGAACAGGGAGCCCTCGACGGGGCCCGTCGGCCACCAGCGCTCAATGGGAGGGTTTTAAATTCCTATTGTAAAATGCAAATAGCTTAAATTAAAAAAAGTGTTGAGCGACTGCTGCTCTGCAATCTGACATGGCCCTGACTCCTCCAGCTGGGGAGGGGAGGGCACTATATACTGTATAGCTTCCCCCCAAGTAGAAAAGTCATATCAATTCAGCTTCTAGCGAAGGTATGTCTTGGTACAAACAGCCTGTAGCCACCTCCATGCAGGAGAGAGGGGTGAAAAAAATCAGAATAAAGCACCCTGGTTCTCCAGCCGCTCCTCCTGCCCCGGGAGCTGAGCCACATCAGCTCCACGGAGAAGTCAGAGCGTGCCGGGCGCCAGGCCGGGGCCTCTTGCAGCCCGGCACGTCCCAGGAGAGGGAACGGATTTCTCCGGTCTTGTAAACCTTGCGAAAGCAGAGTTTTGGAGAAGCTCACACCAGGAGCTGCAGCTGCATCACAACAGAATGTCAATGGGCAGCACACGGTAATTACGTGAACACAGAATGAAAGCATAAAAAAATTAAGACAAATAATCCTTAGTCTTGATGGTTGCTGTCGTGAGCAGAAAAAACACCGAGACCAACAGAAGTGTTTGCCGAAAGCCATGTTTCAAGCGGACGGTGAAGTCTCCGGTGCTCCTTGGCCTCATCCAGACCGGTTTTGGCACCATGGCACCGGTGCCGACCAGTAAACGAACCCACAAACCGC
>NW_010514936.1:0-4244 GCF_000687285.1 Phaethon lepturus | reverse complement strand
GGGTGGCCGCCGGCCCCGCTCAGCTCGCAGCCACAGCTCTCCCTCCGCTCCCACCCTGCCGCCGGGTTGCATAGGTGCCCACACAGGCTCTGGTCCGGGGTTTTGCAGTGGGAGCTATAAATACTCCTGCACAAAGTAAAACACACGAGACAAGCGCATGTGCGGCGCAAGGCGAGGTCTCTGCTTTCTTCCCCGTGTCCCATAAGCAGCTCCGAGATAAAGCGACTGAACACAAAGCCACACACCCCCTTATCAGCTAATTGCCTGGATATTTACACCACAACATCGTCCCGGGGCAGCCCCAGAAACCCGACCTCTGTCCCCAAAGGCAGCGCCCGCTCCACCTGCCCCGCACCACAAAACCGGGAGGAACCACCCAAACCTGGGCAAGGGAGAGGCTCTTGGGGACCTTCTTTTACAGCAGCTTCATTTAAAATGGCTCATTTTCCTGCAGTTGGGTTTGCCAAGTGCTGAATTGCATAAACCCATGGCAGAAATTAGGCAGGCGCTATCTTTTGACTATTTAATACCAGCCACCCTGGAATTACATTGCGTTTTTTCTTCCAGGGAGGCAAAAAAAAAAGGCAATTTGACATTGTGCTGCCTAAACACAACAAGAAGAGATTCAGCAGAAAGAGACTGTGGGGGGGGAGGAGTACTGCGTCCCAGGGGGACAGTTCCTAAGAGCTGCACCACCCAAAACCACAAAAAGCTGTTAAATTTATTTTCGAGCAGGGGATTCCAGCGGCCGCTGCTTGGAAGGGATCCTTGCTTCCCCTCGCCTTTGGCTCTCCTCCTGTCCCAAACCCACAGGATCGGAAGGCTGCAGCGCTTTGCTGCGCACATACGTTTAAAAACATCCTAAAATCCTTCGCTTTTCCTTAAAGCGAGCATACGGAGCAGGAAAGATCTCCCAGCAGAAGATTAGGCCCATGCCCCGGCCAGCTGATCTCGCCGTGGTTCTCCCGTGCCGGGGCAGAAGTGACAAGACCCCCTGCCCACCCTCAGCACAAACAAGCAGCACGTCACACTTGCTCAGGAGGCGGCTTTCTGCCGCGCTCCGGGATCATTAAAATAATTTAGGGTGAACAGGAAAAACAAGCTTTTGGTGCCTACAAAGCTCTGCAGTTAATCAGTCTGAGCCTTACTCGGACATCTGACTTAACCCATGCGGATGCTGGGGATTTTTGCCACTGAAGTTCAGGCAGCTATCCCAAAAACCCACCTCCTCACTGCACAGTCCTGCCTGGAAGGGCATGGAAGTCACAAATACCAACTTTAAGTCGAAGTCTGGCTTTGAGGTGAATTTTCCAGATCGGCCCTACCCCAGCCTCCTCCGTCTGGCATGCTGCAGATGCGAGGGAGACTAGTCGCGTTTTCGCTGCAGACCAGACCTGATCCTGCCCAACTCAGCGAGGACCGGCCGCGGCAGAGCCTGAGGAATGGTATCGAGGAGCCTCAGCAGACACGGGAAGCCCGAGGCACAACCAGAACCCAAACACCAACCTTCCCAACGCGCTCGATTACTAAAGAGAAGGAAACACAAAAAGAAACAAACAGCCAAACGCTTCGGTTTCACCACCCCACCAGCGGTTAACTGGGAGATTTCTTCCTCTCCTCTTCAGACGCCTTCGACCTGAAACTGCCTTTGCAAAAAGCAATTAGTCTCGAGTCGTTCCGGCTGCCCGGCTCACACCAGCTCTCCTCCCAACAGCTCCTGTGGTCACCATCACACCAAACCTGCGTTTCTTTCCCTCTCCTCCTTCGGGAAGGGGCTCAGCCGCCCCACAGCTCATCGCAGGCACATGGTGCGCGGAGGGCTCGGACTCCATCCGTCGGGATGGCAGTCCTGGCCCCAGACCTCTGCCTGCCACCAGTTCCTCTCCCAGGAGCCCGGCTGCTGCTTTTTTGTGGGACCAAATACCTGGCCACACGGTCGGCAAATCTTCCCGATTCCCAGGCTGGCAGACGGACGAGACGCTGCCTGTGGTGACCCTGGCGCGGCCACTCCAACACTCGTCATCCCAAGGCATCACACCCGCGGGACAGGTAACCTCAGCTGATGAACTTGCTACAGGACAGGACAGATTAATGAGAGAAGTGGGGATATAAACGGTTCCTACTCTGCAGAGGACGAAGCGATCAAAGGGAGCTGAGAAGAAATAAGATTAATCCATAATTGTCCTCTTTGGAGGTGTTTTGGGGGGGTTTTTTGACCTTCCCTCTGTAACACTTCATATCTGGGCCAGCGATGGTGAGGAAACAGCAGGTCTGAGCCAGTACAGCGAACATTCGTAAGGCAGAAAAAAATTCTAAACCCAGCACTAATTACAGCAAACCCACTAGTCCCAGCCCAGCAAAATACACTCCATTTCACCGGCAGAAGGCGAGCGTGCACAGCCATCCCCGGACACCCCACGGCAGGGAAGGCCGGAGGAGGAGGAGGAAGCGTTCAGCCACACTGCGTCACCCGGCAAAGTATTCGTAACCCCACGAGAACGAGCCAGATGCAAAAAATAGTTCTGCCAGCAGTTGTTTCAGGGCAGGACTGGGTTGGGGTTTTTTTGTGCACGGGTTTAGTTGGGGGAGGGTTTGTTTTTTTTTTTAAAGTACGGAAAGCGCTTTTCACCTCCATTCATCACCCTGTCTAGTTTCTGCCACCTCAGTTAATCCCCCGATCTAATTTCGACCACTGAGTGGCAACTACAGCCTTGATTTCACATGCCACTAACACCCGCCTCGACCAGCACCAGCAAAGGGACCCCACAGAAGCAACTCCCTCCGGTTACTACCAGGGTGCCAAGATGCAGCCCCACCAGCACCAGCTGGCGCCTGAGCCGTCGCACACCGGCGGAGAGAAGAGGAAAATCCTCAATAAACTCCCAAAGCTGGCAGCTCCCAGCAGCACTGTGGGCTCTGCCTGAGCCTCCCCTACGCTGGCGCGTAGCCGCACGCGACGCGTGAGCCATGGAAACGGGAGCGCGGGCAGGGGACGCGCCGATGCCGACGTCAGCCAGGCAGCGCCGCCAGGTCCCCTTTGGAGCCCTGGATCGCACCCAGGAGCTCATCGGGAAGGCACCGGGCAGCCGGCTTTACCAATCTCACCCTTTCCATCAGCAAAAAGCTGCCTGATTAGGATTCACCCGCTGCCAAGCTTCCCAAACTTGCCCGAGTCAGGACAATTAGCCCAACCGCAGAGTTATTAACTCAGGCAGGCGCCCGTCAGACCCAAGACGTAAGTCTCGGCAGGCAGCGAGGCCGGCTCCGTGCGTGGAGGACTGAGCCTCTCCCCATCCGCCCCGACGGCGCACGGCTCATGCGAGCAGCTCCTTACAGGAGAGGAGGGATGGGCGAGTCGTTAGCACATTAGGAAAAAAGCATACATATAGGAACACCCACCTTAGCGAGGAGCTCGTCTGGTCTTGCTTACGTCCACGATTCAAACAGCGGCCAAGCGAGAGTGTTTTTAAGAAGTCTTCTATCCCCTTTTCTCCTTGACTTTTTAAATAAACTACCCAACAGAACCACAGAAGCTCCTACGGAGAGTTTCGCGTATGGCTCTTGTAGCCGGGAAGCCAAACTTCCAGAGCTGGGTATCAGCGGTCAGTGTTAAAGCTGGTCGACTTGCCAGAAGCCACCCAATTTTTATTTACTTTTATTTTCCCCCCTCAAATCTTCTTTTTTTTCCCCCCTTACTTAATAACTTATTGACATGGGGAGGAGGAAAAGGAAAGTCCGGAACCCTCCGTGCACTCTCTAGGTCATTTCTTTTTTTAAAGACACCATTCCTGAAGAACTAACTCCTCTCTTCCTTTCTTACCAGCAGGACTTAACGCTGCCCTCACACACCCAGGCGACAGGCAGTGTGCTCGGAACACCTCAAACCTCGATTTGCTTGTTTAGTATAGCAGTTCCTCCAGAAACTGGATTGGAATAAGTGATAAGCCTTAACAAAAAAGCCAAGAGAAGGTCACCTGAACTGGGTTATTCTTTTAAAATTCAGCCCATACCTCCTCCTTTGCATTTACTCACAACTAGAGTGGCTGCCTCCTCCCCACCAGCTCCTTAAGGCTAGCTTATCTCCCAGGAGAGAGCCTGCCCGGGAGGCCGGGCCCAGCGCTCAGCCGCTCCGTTCCAGCCTCCGCAGCGGCGCTGCCCTACCTTTGGATTAAATGCTAAAAAATAAAACCTCCTGACTCTCCCAGAAGTTAAGCTTCTGGCTCCTGCAACACAGCACTAAACCA
>NW_010514935.1:13295-39958 GCF_000687285.1 Phaethon lepturus | reverse complement strand
CGTGCCGACAGTGCGTTTTCGGAGGGGGCCGAGGGTTGGTGCGGTGCCTCTCGGCCATACAGGACATATTCTTCACCAACTGTTTGAGATGCCGCTCTTCAGACGCGGTCACAATAGAAGAGAGTAGAAAAATGAAAAAAAAAAAAATATAAAAGCACAAACAAAGAAGAGGGAAATGGGAGGGAAAGGAATATTTGATGAGAAATCTTTCCTGTTCTCTCTGAGCCCACAAATCCTCAGGACCACCCTGGATATAAATGAAAACATGCCAAAAAGAAAAAAGGAAATGCTTTTCACAGGGCGGTTACATTTCACCTCTCGGTACTTTAGAAATGCCAGGCTGCCATTTTCAGAACTTATATAAGAACATAGCTTCTTACGCTCAGTTTCCACTGGTTACAAACCATTTTCTATTAGCAATCGATTTCAAAAAACTGTGACAAAAATCAGCTCTCAGAAAAGAGCGTCAGTCATATCCATTCCCAGAGGCAAATTTGTTTCATCCCATTCTGAATCCTGGTTAGAAAACAAATCCATAAATCTATTTTGACAATGTCATCAGATTAAGCGCTGACGTTTTGGGGGGAGGGGAAGGGGTTTGCTCAGGGAAAGAAACAACTTTAGAGGAATGACAGAAGCTTAAATAAATAAAAAAAATCCGAAGTGAGAGAAAACATGAACAGTTCAGAGAAAAATAGTTATAAAAACCCCACACCACCAACCTCATGTCTCTATATCCAGCAGCACTTGAATTGGGCCTGTTTCCACCAGGAGTGAAGGTTCTTCCATATTGCATATGGGGAAAAGAAAATTCCTTCCCAATTACACAGTTTTGATGGATATTTTTTTGGTGCCAAATCCAATGCAGAAAATCAATCATCTTCCTTCATGCATCTGAGGGGAAAAATCCTAAACCTAGTAGTTCCCTTTGGTCGAGGGCAAGGAGGGAGCCTGGGCTACACAGCAGTAGGATCACGGTACCTGCGATCTGAACGCATACGCTTCCCGAGGCACTCATATGGGATTAAAACACACACACACATCCTACAGCTTTTTATATGGCAAGGGGCTACATGACATTTTCCATTCTAAAGGATTTGTGGAAGCTTTTGTAGAAGATACCTTCCTGGTTAAAACATCCAGAAGTGTTACAAGAAAAAAATTCCTGGACTAGAGAAATCACCTTTTTTATGCCATCAAGTTTAGGTAAACTAGAAATTTTCACAGGCTTGTATTTGTCCTTGTATGTTTTTCTAGGCAAACTCCAAGTCAAGAAAAATAAATGAAACAAGGAACATTTGGACTCTGCCTATACCAGCAAATGACACAAGGGGAGGCTCCCAGGCACTATAATTTGGCTGTGTGTATCATTCACTTCTGGTATGGATTCGACTTACGCTATGGGGAACACTCTCAAACTATTTCCAGGCACAATTTGGAGGTTAACTTGGGTCCATTGCTAATAGGTAATCTGCACGACTACTTTGGAGGGTCAGAGTTTACTAGCATAGCTATGAGCTGCTCCACATATATTGGCCTCAGGGCCAGGTAATGGTCTGGCCCCGTTGAGTTGACTATTCTCGACTAAGCGCCAGACCGACGCTGCTGCTGAAGCAAAGCACGCTCCGCCAGCAACGCTGCGAGAGCTGCTCTTTCTTTAAGCAGAAGATGAGAGTCTCCACGCGGAGTTGTGTTAAGCTCTTCCCCCCGTCCCGCTCATGCAGTCCCAGTGGCTCCCACAGCTCCTCAGAAGAGGAAGGAGGAGAAAGCTCGATTCCCTGCTCCGTGCCCACGGACCCCACACGTAGCCCACACGCCCCTTGGCCAGCAGTCGGCCAGCTTCACTGTTCCCCGTACTCCAAGCGGCAGAAAGCACAATAGGAGTAACTCGCTCACAGCTTAAATAAAAATAGTTACGTACGCTAGGGGGGTGATTATATTTGACAACATACATTTCATTTTACTTTTTGTACTAATGCTGGAAATTATGCACCAACCTCTTTATTAAGTTTATGATATTTTGGTTGACAAAGCGAATGCCTGTGGAGGTTATGAAATGCCACATTTTGATTTCTGGGCAAACATGATATATCTACATCGCTGATGTAAGTTTCCTCCTAAACCAGTTTTTCTTTCCCTTGCAATTCCTCACTGCCAAATAAATGCATTTCCAGCTGTATCTGTGGGAAACAAATAGTGTCATGCAATGACCAGCTAGGAAATGCACACCTGTCATAAACTAAAGAGCATCTCATGGGATATATTGTATTCCGTTCCCAACTTACCAAGCAAGGATACAATGGAAAAAATGGATTGGTGTCAACTACCAGATGTTTGCAAGTCTCTCTAATTAGGTAAAAATTAAACAACTGCTATGTTCTATGTTATAGATATTTTGCAGATGTGTAATTCACACAAACATACAGAGTCTGATTTTCATTTACATTGAGGCCTCTTTACACTGTTTTGGCATCACAACATCACTTAATATTACCGTAAGTTATTTACATTTGCATTTCAAGTTCCTTTTTTATTGAGAGAGTATAATAATCAATTTCACATAAGCATATCAGGATCAGGCCCATAGTATGTCGGGGAAGACTTTAGCAAGGAGGCTTGAGCGACATCAGAAGGAAAAAGAAGTCTTATTCTCGTCTAGTATCTCTTCTATTAGAACAAGTCTGCTGAGAATGAGTTAGGTTTAATTCATCTGTACTGTACATCTTTACAAATGTCATTGCATATGTAATTGTAACTGTGATTAATTTGCTCATGAGGAACACAAAATGTTGAGCTATGTTTTCCTTACCCGCTCAGCCCTTTTTCTTAGGCTCTGCACAAACCCCAAAGCTGCAAAATATACAGGAAAAAAATAACCAAGTAAATCCTGCGTGTACCAGAGCAACAGCAGTTTCTCATCTTCCACATTAAAAAAAGAGGAAAATTATCATTAGACAAGGCAAAAGGGTAAAACTTTGCTAAAAAAATCTAAGACTGAACTAAGTGAACTACTTCATTCTGCTCCTAACAACAAGGAGGGGAAAAAAGTTCCTGTGCTCTTTCATAATAAGAAGGCTGGTTTAGCCTTCATGGATATCCTTAAGTAGCTCAGAGATGAAAAGCCATAAGATGAAGGATACTTTGGAAGGTACATGTAATTCTGCTTACAGAAACTGAATATACCTTATTTGTACCTTCACCACAGGTAATAATTGCCGGAAGTCTTTACAGTCAAATACACATTTCTAACCCAAACAGTTAAGTATTTTTTAAAAGAAAGAATGTTCATGGTAGAAAGAACTAAAGACAGGAACATGATTGACAGTACTCATCAGGCTTTTCTGGTAGTCCTCAGTCTCGAGTGTCTGTATTAGTACTGTGACAGCAATGCAGCCCCTCCACTAGGGACTCTGCTGTTGGAAGGAAAAGCCCGATATACCATATGCTTAAGAGAAAGAATGCCTGGACTGAAAACTATTATTACTACAGAAGATTAGACAAACACACATTCACAGTGTATCACTTTGCAACTGGAGAAGACCAAAGCATGGCTATTAATGCATTTGTTTTCTTTCTCAGCATTCCCGAATCATTATTTATCTTTTAGCCATCTGGTCTAATTGCTAATCCTTCTTAGAGATGGGCAGGCATACTGTGTGCTTATGGTAGCCATCCCTTTTGGTAAGGATTTTTTTATTAGTATAAGTGGTATCTGTCTAAATTATATTGCACTAGTTGAAAGCATTTGTCCAAAAACCTAACACGAGAGCACGTGATAATCTGCATTAAAATGCTGCTTTTTTTTTTTTTTTCTATGTTACAAATTGCTCTGGAAAAAAGTAATAGGAATGTTAGTCTGAACTTACTCTTCAGCTATATTTGAAAGAGAGATTTGTGAAATGCAGAGAAGTCTGGTCTGGGTTTCTTGTTTCATTGCATGTTCATTTTGTGAATAAATTCAAAATTACAAGGAGGGAATAGTTTTTACCCCAGTTCAGCCTGCGTGAAGCATGAAGATGAAGGCTGCCACCTGGTCATGGACAGCACATGCAGAAGTAACCGCAAACGCAGGCTGACAGACCAAAGAGAGCCCAGGAGGCATCAACAGCTGGGCTACAAACACCATTCCAGTAAGACAAATTACTGTCTAATGTGCATGTTACCCTAGAAATCACTCAGTTGTCTTATTCTGCTTCAAGTAGTCGAAGCTGCAGGACATGTAAAGAACGACTCTTCCCTCCTTTTCTGCATTACAGTCTCCATGTCAATCTGTGTTCTCAATACCTTGTTTTCATAAATTTTTTGTATCTTTTCTCTTCTTTTCTTACCAATAATCTCTCCATTTCTCTATTCTCATCCAAAATTTTCCTTAAGATTTTGTTCTACCACTTATTAACCCTCTGCTTTCTTCAAATCACTTTTGTTCCTTGCAGAAGAATGGGGATGCATTCGGGGCATGAGGCAGTGTTATCCAGATGCACTCGAGCGTTACCGGATACGCACCTCGCTGCGTTAGCACACGCTGCGCGCATCTGCCTCGAGTGCTCAGCCCAAGGGTCACCCACCTGTTCTCTTGAAACAATAAACCCCCACAATTCACTCAGACATGAAAAGAGCTGCGAGAGTACAAATGCAGGTTGGGATACAGGTCACAGGATCAGAACAAAATACACAGGTATCCTTCCTTCTAGATCCTTCTCTCTGTAAGACCAGCACCCAACTATTCAACACTGATAACAAGTGCACTGCATCATTCCAGCAACTTTTTACTCAGCGGAGGCGTTGAAGAGGGCACAAGACTGACAGCGGCACGTTTCCTCACCGTTCGGCGGTACCTGGCAGTTAGCTAGGATGTGTTAGTGAGACCTTGCCCTAGGAGATGTGGTCAAGGGGATGAAAGGGGAGCTGGGAAGGGGCTGCTGCACCCCCATGCACAGCAGGGAGCACGCCGAGCACTCCCACCGCCCGGGCTCCCGAAGGATGCTTCCAACCTGGCCCCGCTCCTGCCCAGCTGTGCATCCCGAGGCCTGTCTGAAGACAGCAAGCTGCCACGAGCGGGGTCCCACAGTACGGGAACCAAGCCGAAATACACAGCTCCTTCGCATGGAGCAGGAACATTTGCTTTCATTTTCCACTTGTCCAGCAAAGCTATGTGTGTGTGAACCTGGCAGGCAGAGGAACAACTGGTCTGGAGCTGCTGGAAGCTCCTCACAAGCATCTGCGTCACTGGAGGGCTTTGGGAAGTATCGGTAGGGTTGTATGGGATAGGAGTGGGAGTCCAGGAAGGGGAAAGAAAGTTTAACAGCACTGGTGAATAGTGGGGACGCAGACCTCCATTTCTCCCTGATGTCTGCCAGCCCAACAAGCCAACAAAATATTCCTCTTTACAACAGCACAAGGACAGCCCTCACCTCCCTCAGCAGCCAGAAAGACCTTTGTGCTGTAATTAAACTGTTCTTACCCTCCCACACACATTAGACATCCTGATTCCCTTCTCCTCTTCCTCCTCACTGTCCTGCCCATCCTCACCAGAAAACCATTTCCTTCCTCCAGTAGCAGCTCCCTTCCTTCCCTTGGTCAGCCCTCACGCCACCCTTTCCTACAGCCCTGAAATTCCAGTGGCACTGGCACAACTGGGGAAGAGGCTGGCTGAAGAGTCCTCCTTGTACCATGGGGAGAAGGGAGCAGGGCCATGAGAGTCTCATAGGTTGGACCTGTGGATCCTGCTGCCCTACCAAAGATGGGCAGCAGTGACCACCCCTCCAGCACTGCCTGGTCCCCTTGGTCTTCCCTCTGCAGCAGCACCAGCATCAGCAGGTATTCAGTGAGAAGATAGTCCTCCAACAGCGATTCTTCAGCAAGAACACCACAGGCAG
The DNA here is from genome assembly GCF_000687285.1 of Phaethon lepturus. NCBI lineage: Eukaryota > Metazoa > Chordata > Aves > Phaethontiformes > Phaethontidae > Phaethon > Phaethon lepturus. The sequence continues at coordinate 34,082 of NW_010514935.1, read as the reverse complement.
CCATGGTTTCTTCATTCCCCTTTGCCTCTGTAGCTCACTGCCTTAGGCAATCACATCATTTAGGGAACCCTACGGTTTCACTTCCACCTACTCCTGTTCCCAGCACCTCTCCGAGCCCTCAGCCACCCAGCTACCTCTCCCCAAACTGCTGTTGGGGGCCCCAGAACTGACCCGGCTTTTAAGATGCATCAGCAACAGCAACAAAACCATTTGCAAAGGGGTTTAAGTACATCTGGTCCTTTAACGAGTCCGTAGCAAGGCACCTCCAATGCAACTGAGGGGATAGAAGTGAGCAAGAATCAAAGGATCCCTTTGTCCCATACGAGCACCAAATACAATATATCACCAAACCTCAGCTGTCGTAATAGCTTCCCTTCCCAAACACACCCTGGGCCTTGTAAAACAGAAAGAGTCATTAGACCATGGGCCTCACCTTAAGGATGTTTACTGTTGATCCGTAATCTCTTGGTTTTCACCTCTGAGGAAAAAGCGCTGGCATGACTGGAGGAACCTCTAAGTCAGTCCCTACAGCCTTGTTTGCTTACCCCTGCCATGTGCCTCCTCAAGAGCTAGACTGTAAACAAGCCAGCTCCCGCTTTCAGTAAAATCCAAAGAAAGTCTTTGTCGAGCCACACTGGGAATCTAGAGTCAGAGCAAAAACCACAGGCTCCAGTCCTTACAATAGGGAATTAAATAGGATGCCTTTTTCTTTAATTTTTCCCCTTTTTTAAAAAAAAGAGCAGTCCAGTTCTGACTACAGCAATATTTTTATTCTGAATATTATCATTCCTACCACAAAGGAGGAACAGATGGAATTTCTGGTCATGATTGTAAAGCAATTCAGCACACTCATATTGACTGGATCGATACTGAATTCCTGGGCCTGAATGCTATCAGTGAGTCAGGCCCTCTCAGAAAGCCTCTCCTCAAAATCATGGTATTTCATAATGTGTGTAATGCTGAATGTCTGAAATGAAGCATTCAAGTGCAAAGAGGAGGAGGATTTTGGACTGAGATGATGAACACCTTTCTATTGGATTGATCAATTATCACACATCACCTCCCAAGCAAAATAGATCAGTAATCTTTTTGCATAAACAGTTATCGTCATTCTAGCAGTACTAAGTCTAATAAGGGAAAAAAAAAAATCTGAAGCCTGTATTACTGCATCATACAGAGGAAACAAAATACAAAGATCTGAGAAAGTTTGTTTTACCTAGGCTTGTTCAAATTGACAAAACAGGAGAGCTATAATTAATATAAACAATATTTGAAATTTCTAATCAACCTACAAAATAAAATCAGTTTCTTTGTAAAAGGCTGTTGAACTCTTCAAGAAAAAGCTGTTTAGCAAGTTCACCATCACGGAACCACAAGTAAAGGATTTTAAACAGATGCAAATGAGGTTCAGATTAAATAGCAGGTACTATGAAGCACTAGTAAAAGATTGCCTAAGGAACCTGAGAGACCTCTATCTCTGTAATTCTTGAGATCAGGTTAGATAAATTTGGCAAGACTTGTACGATACATTCATCCATCCTTCCCTGGGTCAGGAAGAAATAAATATTTTGTTCAGTGCAGATGACTGTTCTTTGTTATTACAGCTGTGGTATTAATTTTTAATCATACAGTATTTACTACTGGGCACTTAAGAAATACATATTGTCTGCTTGCATTTATGCGGCTTCCTTTCCTCTTTTGACAGATAAAAAAACAACAGAAAAATTGTCTCATTATAGCCTTTAACAGATCTATGGCAAAGTCGAAGTTTCAGGCATTTCTCCTCCCATTGTTATATTTACTAATGGGATGCAATAGTTCTGCATAATGGGCTAAGCCGAGCTAGGTTGAGTTCTAGAGGCATTCATTCAGAATTTCCTTGCTATGGTTGGTTTGTTTCAAACAAAATATCATTTAAAACAATATTTATTTCTTTTACCTATAGCAGCTGATCTTTCACAGACATTCCTTCTTCCATCATCTTGTCATCATGAAAGAAATCTCAAGAGACTTCTATGGACAGCTTCATGAGCTGACTATGATGATGCTACATATCGCATGCAATGGAATACGGAAATGAAGAATTAAGCTTTTACAGGAAAACTTTTGAGGGGAAAAAAATTTAAAAAGCTCTTTTAGGGACTTGTGCAACTTCAGCACCCAAACTGATTCAAAATACATTTTTCAAATTTTATTAAAGGCACTCATAAAACTGCCTAACATGAAGTCATTAAGAAGAAAAAATATTTGCCTATTTTTTGATCCTGTGCTTCCACTTATTTTTTCTTTTAAGGATGGCATAGGTAACTTGTTGAAGGCATTGATTTTCACACAGAATTGTATTAGAGGCCAATTCAACTGCATTTGTTTTTTAGAAAACAGAAACAAAAGACACACTTCCAATACATTAAGTTCTCCTTAGGAATATTTCAGTATTTCAAGAATCATATTTGATAGATGAATTGTGATAAAGTATACTAGAAACAAAATACAGAAAGGTAATGATGAATGATGCACAGGCAATGAACTTGCAGACAAAATGCTTTGAAAGTAAAAACTAAAATAATGAGAGTTGAAGAGCTAATAACAGGACATATGGAAAGTTCTGAGACAAGATAAATTAAACCTGAAATACTTAGAAGTGTGAATTAAAAGCATGGAAACAACCTCCACCAACACCCGTTTAGAGTCCTTCCTGGCTATGTGCACCCTAGGAGTGTTTTCCTGAAAAGTAGTTTGCTGAATTGAATGCTGGGAAGATGGAAAAACTCCACATTTATTATATTATTAGAAACCTGAACTTGTTGGATCTGTTTCTTTGGCTACATTTGCCAAGAAGCATAATGCACTGGAAAAATAATTTGAAAATTAAGGATCATTTAACCAAAAACGACATTGCTTTCCATTTTGGTTATAAAAGTTCTAAGGTATTTCTAGATTTCTGTTATAGGCTTTTTATTTTAGAACCACCATCATATCCTATCACATAATATATATCAGCATGCACCATGTATTTGTTTGCTTATACTGTGGTAAATATTTGAACACATTCAGCAATTTTCTCCAGGTAAAGAGTTAATCATAACTGTTATATTAATTATACATTTCAGCTTTTTTTTTTTTAATTGCCACTGCTTTAAGTTGCACTTAATCTAACTGCCTCATAGGACACCCCTCATTAAGAGTGACGGTAAAGGATTGTCCTGGTTTCAGCTGGGATAGAGTTGATTTTCTTCACAGAAGCCAGTGTGAGGCTGTGTTTTGGATTTGGGATGAGAAAATGTTGATAACGTGCTGATGTTTTGAGGTGTTTCTAGGAAGTCACGGACGGGCCACCTCCCCGTGCTGCCCTGCCAGCGAGCAGGCTGGGGGTGCCCGGGGAGCTGGGAGGGGACACGGCCGGGACAGCTGACCCAGGCTGGGCAAAGGGATGTTCCATACCATACGACGTCATGCTCGGTATATGAAGCTGGGGGAAGAAGAAGGAAGGGGTGGGGGGCTGTTCGGAGCGATGGTGTCTGTCTTCCCAAGTGACCATTACGCGTGACGGAGCCCTGCTGTCCTGGAGGTGGCTGAACACCTGCCTGCCCATGGGGAGCGGTGAATGGATTCCTTGTTTTGCTTTGCTTGTGTGTGCGGCTTTTGCTTTACCTGTTAAACTGTCTTTATCTCAACCCATGGGTTTCCTCACTTTCACTCTTCCAATTCTCTCCCCCGTCCCACCGTGGAGGAGTGAGCGAGCGGCTGCGTGGGGCTGAGCTGCCGGCTGGGGTTAAAGCACAACAAGGATGTTCCTAGGAGTACAGGAATGTTCTGTGTGGAAGCTGGGGCCCATATCTGTACAAGGGCCACCTCAGGCCATACCACATCAGTAGTTTTAGTTCCTGGACTATACCTGACAAAGCTGACTTAGATACTTAGGGCCTTAAGGAAGGAGGAATGAATTGATGCTCAGAAGCAATGTTCACACAGCCAGCATGCTATGAATGTTGAACTTTTACAAGTCCCATGCATTTATAGGATCACAGTTTGAAATTCCAGCAGGGACTGAACACCCCCAGAACATGTCTGTGGGCACAGGAGCATTGATTTACCCCTCAAAAATACTTTAATTTTTGTGATAAAATCAGCAGCAGTAGTGTCTAGCTCTTTGCAAGACATGGCTAGAGCATTTCTTCATTTGAGCATTTTTAAGCCACACCTTGTATTTTGCCAGAGACAGTCACGACCAGACGTTCCTTGCTTAGGGAGGGAGACAGACAGACCTACCGCTTGGCGTGTCTCACACGGACCAGGATAAAAGGCATGTATTGGGCAAGGGGAGACCCAACAAAAGAGCCCATCATGATTCTGCAGCTCAGCAGCAGGGGGATTAACCTTTGATGGGGAGGAGTTTTGGATTCCAATCCTACTTCCACAAGGTGTTTACATATTTTAATCTAATAATTTATTAATTCAAAATGCACAAGCAGTCCCAAAGTACAGAGAAAGCCAATTAAATGAGACGAATAGCAGGCACCAGAGCCCATGACCTACAGTACTCTGCCTTTAATTGTTCCTTTTGACAGTTTATTCTGGAGTGTTTGCATATACAGATTAGCTGACAACATATAGGTGCTGGCTTGAATAAGGAGGCGTAAGAGGATCAGTAAGGCTTAACATATCATAAATAACGTGGGGCCACTTTTCAGGAAATTATCCTGAAAAGGATTCTTACTATGAGTCACTGAGGCAGTAAGTTAGGAATAGCACACATATTAAAAAAAAGCATTCAAAACCAAATGAGAACAGACAATAACAGAACAATAACATTAGTGCAAGACATTTCCTCTTCACTTTTTTTCCCTTCTTTGCAGTGCTATCACTAACACATGAACATATAAGGTGCTCAGCTATCAGAGATTTCAGCAAAGGTTATGTATTTTATCAAAAAAGCTAATAATAACAAAAACATGTATTTAAATAAAATCCAGGCCTTCTAACCAATGAAGAAAAGACAGAAAGTTTTTTTTTTTAGTATACCTTCAAAAATAGATCCTGGCAACAAAAAGCTGCATTATAAGTCATGCTAGTTTAGTCATAAGACTATGACAAGAAATGGAGATAGGTGGGTATGAGGAAGTAAATTGATTGTTAGGCAGACAGGTGGAAGACGAAAGAGTAATAAAGTATATTTCTCCTCCTTTTGTACTCTTATGAACAAAAAATGTCTGTGGTAGTCTCCTCCTTTACCACCACCAGCAGTGGTCAGAGCAGTACATCAGAGCGAAGTTACCAGGAGTCAGAGCTGGAGAGCTCTACTCCACCCATGGGAGCAGCAGCTTGTGAAGAGGTAAGCCACCAGCTGAGAGACAGAACAAAGGACATGATAATTCTGAAACCCACCAATTTGAAAATACACCAGACTCTATCATAAGGCATTTCCTTAGGCTCTGCTGGGAAAGGGAGGACAAGAAACCAGCATATCAACTTGACAGCACAACTCTCTCACAAGGATGATTGTGTCTGATCTATAGCAGTATTTTCACCTAGCACTGTACTTTCCATCAGAAAATCTCAATGGAGCATGGAAAAGACACTGAGTTCAAGTATGGAAAGAGGAGGGTCGAACTGAAACAAGACAAGCTCACGACAATCAGCAGAAAACATTGTATATGTTATTTTGAGTTAACACATTGAAGGAATTAAGCCAGGTATTCTCCTCTGGTTTAGCTGTTGCAAGGGCAGAAAGAGAGGATTTATTACTGTTATTGTTGTTATTGAACCAGTCCAACCTGTCATGCAGTAAAGAATTATTTCAATAGCTGGATTCATCCCTTGCTTCCTGTCCTTCCCTTCTTAAGTATCAAGTTGGAGAGACATCTCTTTCACAAATGATGGTAGAAGAACCTATCAGGAAAGACACCCAAACAGCAATGGAGAGCTGTTCCAGAAGCAGCAACAGGAGACAGGCACTGATTTGCTATATTTAAGAAAAGAAAACAGAATTAAGACAAAGACCTGCCAACAGACATCTGGTGAAATACCTGTCGATGACCATGGTCAAACATCAAGGTGCAAGACCTGGAATCTGGTGTCACAGGCTCCAGGCCTAATTCTGCTACAGAACATGATCAGTGATTTGGTAACTGTAGGTCCCGACAACTCCGTTTTCCAATCCGTAAAACCAAGATACTTAGATCAAGCTAATCTGTAAAGGATTTTGAGACCTAGGGAAGTGTATGCTATGGAGAAGTTCATATAGTTTGGAGGTGCCAAGTACCAGAGGCAACCTTAGACCTCGACTGTTTGGGACCCAACCTGACCTGGTAGGAATCAACCCCAAGCCCCAAAGAGAGATTTTACCTGGCGCATGCAATGAAACCAGGCTCAGCGCATGCGCGTGTTAAGGTTGCCCTACCCATGCCTGAAAAGCAGGTTGCATCAGACTTTCTGAGCACATGGGGATTGACTGCACAGAAGGTATCTCGCTCAACACACCAGAGGCACAAGCAGAGGTCGATTGTGGCTTCACAACTCTTAAGACCAGGACTGCTAAGTTCTGTTTCCCACAAATGCCCTAACAGCCACACTTCATCCTTTCCCCTCAGGCTGTCCCTGACTGCAGTCCAACATAGCCAAGGGAAGGGATAAAGGAAACTTCCACAGAGGGAACGTATGTTGTTACATAAATGCTTCCATAGGCCCGACTACTGTTTCCTGAGAAAGGAAACTCCATTCATCAAGTCTGTAATAAACTGACATCTCATCAGCAGGGGAAACAAGAGGAAGGCACTCGTGAAGGGAGAAGTCTGTCCCTCTACATATACGAACTGTTTTCCTTTGCATGCCTAATCTGTGAGGTGACTAAAGTTTTACCCACTAGTGCTATAATACTCACATGGGAAACATTAAGTTAAATATTACAAAATTAAAGTGTAAGAGTTATTGGAAACTAGAGCCGAGCAAAATATTAGAATTTTCATCCTGGGGGAAATTCTAATATTTCAACATTTGCTTTCTTCCAAAATTAGGATGGAAATGTTGAAATACCTCTTTTTTCATAGAATGAACATGTCCTCAGCCACTTTGACATTAAACTGAATTTGACAAAGGTGTTACAACATCTCCTGGGATATGTTGTTAAGGTACCTTATACTTAGAACTGTGTTAACAAGGGATATTTTAGTTGGGTTATTGAACCAAAGCTGTAAAAAAATGCTTGGGGTCAGACAGAACATTCATTTTATCCTTTTCTTCTTTCAGGTTATTTAACCCTTGTATTCCCTTTAGCAAAAAAAGAAGGAAAAAGAAAAAAGAAAAAGAAAAAATGAAATAATAGTTTGTTGTATTCTGAAAGGCAAACAAGTTTTGCAGTAGAGAAGTCACACCACTCCATTTTTAAGATATTCAACAAAGTGTTCTGGATTTTGTGTCTGATTCTCAAAAATGGCTCTTTTTTTGGTTAAACTTCAAAAGGAGAAAACTAATTTTGTTTCTCATGTTGTTGCTAAAACTAGTTATTAATACAGATTAGTTCCGTAAATGGTTTCAATTGATCCACAACTGAATTTATCAAGAAAAAAAAAAACTAAAAAGATCCATCTCTTTTTTTGTTGTCTTTGTTCTTCATAAGCTTCCTGGTTTGATTGCGTGCCCCCACAGCTGATCTTCGGTCTAGGAAGTTGAAATGCTCTGCTGACATATTTCAACACTCTGACACTCTAGTAAATAGCATCCTGGGAACTTACTATTTTTGTCTCTTTGGGAGGAATACTTCTTTTGTCCTGATACTGCGTTGCTGGGCACTGCTGGCTCGGTAGATCACTTTTGTCCTCAGAATATTGCTGGTGTGTTGGCTAAAGTCTGTTGACTTACTGGGTGTAAGTAAGAGCAGACTGGAAAAATCTCGGAAAAATGCCCTTATGGAGGTGAAAAAGTATCTTGCTGCAATTAAAGGCACAGGAAGGTACTTGAGAAGCGAAAGGAGAGGACCCTACTGTTCAGATTCTTTTTGCAGATTTAATCAGACTAGAATTTTTCCACTTACCCACAGATCATTCATTGATCTTCTGATGTTAGTTTAGTTGGCTGGTATTTTCTAGACATCTAAGGTCTCAGGCCCTATTTATTTAATAGAAAAATAGGGTCTGAGACCTCAGATGTCTATACACTCACTTTTTTTTTTTAAAAGCCCTGTTCATATTTTTTTACTGTTCTCATACAAAGGCTAAAGGTTACTCTTTTAGTTTAAACATAATATTTTCATGGTTCATAAGAAAATCTGTATTAGTTTACATTTTTGGCAACTTTCATTATACCCTGGTGATTCCTAGAAGTCCTTGTACTTTCCTGCTGGTGAGAGATACTTTCCATAAAATAACACAGTACAAAAATAGTAATTATTAACTCACTGTGATGTATTTTTTTAAGGTGCAGAGAGCATATTCAAAGGAATAAATTTATTCAGTCTCCAGTTTTGTGGCCATATTTTCCAGTTTAAAATTATTAAGTTGCAAACACGTACTTTTTAAGCAACATTAGAAGTTTGACTAATGCAAAAGGCAGGAGCTAATCCTAGTTAGTTGTAACAGCCCCATATCCCTCATGTCTGACAGACAACTATAGTTCCGCTGACTGAGGATTTTAAAGGGTCTGTGCACTGCAGGAGGCTTATACCTGGGAAACAACTCTAAAAATTAGTTCAGAAACTCCAACTCTCTGCTCCGACATATTATTGAGGTTGATAAATGCATGAAGTATTTTTAAAGGTTACTGAAATTGTCTATTCAGTATAGTGATGCTAAAGAACTTTTCATTTTTTTTTTCCAAAGGATCCCTGAGTTGTCACAAACGTGTCAATTCAGCAAATCCTAAACCACGCACATAGGAAGCCGGGCTCATATGCCACACACAGGCATAGTGCTGCTCAGCTGAGTGCCTTTCTGAGATGGGTGGGGGTATGATCTAGAAGATACCTTACATATATGTAAAAGCCTCAGCAACTGCAAAAGGTTAGCCGCTGATATGGTGAAGTTAAACTGGTCAGCCTTCACCCAGACCGCCTGAGTTTAAGACACTGGCATTGTGGATGAAGAGCGACTCAGCCCAGATGATGGGGGTTGTCCCTCAAAGCTAACTTCAGGTCCCGCATCCCGTCGCCGGCTACAGAAGAGCGGCATTTGTTCACAGCAGGCGCTTAACTCCGTGTCCCTGGACCAAGCTGTGGAGGAGCGGCGCCCGCAAGCCTTCCCAGGCTACGGAAGCCCAGCCTATTGACCGGGCTGAGGAAGGCTTGTGTCTTTGCAAAAGATCCTATGCCTTGCTGCATTTAAGACGGTGTTTGTGCAGGACCACACATGGCCGGGCTGTCTGTGAATCTGCAGGTTTCAGCAGGGGGGTTTGCTGTGGCTATTCAATATTGATAAATGTGTTTTTGTCTTTTTGTCGAATTCACCTCAAGAAAGAAATAGGATTTCATTTCTTTAATGCTTTTATAATCTCCCAGGAATAATTTTCTCCACCAAGGCTCTTTTCAAATTTATGTATTCTACGACTGGAATATATTAATAATTTTTCAGTATATGTTTTAAACAAACTGTGAATGTTTACAATTTTATATGCCTGTCTTTGCAAAACACACCGACGAGCAGAAACCCATACGCACTTATAAAACAAAAAGTCAGGGATAAGTAGCTCTAATAGTATGAGATGTGCATTTTACAAACCTGTACCACATAACATATTTTATATCTCACCAAAAAAACAGTTGAATATTGATCAATTTTCTGTACATATTCAGTTCAGACAGCTTTTGTCATTTTTTGAATCAATTCTTAAATTGCTTGAAAAGATATCTACCCAAAATTACCTCCAGAGGCATCTCATGTAACTTGTTACTTTGAAGTAGAAAGCAGAACTATGAGCAAGGATGCGGAGCAAAAGACAATACTGGCAATCTTTGACATAAAAATTTGACCCAGAGATCCAAAGCAAGTAGCAGTATATTCATTTCACAGATGGAGAAATGCATAAGCAAGAAGAAGGAGCATTAGCCTATATTATTTTTTTATTTCCTTTCCCCTGACTTTCAGCTTGGCTATGTACTTCAATTTGTAGCTGTAGGGTCTACAGAACAGGGTACAGTGAAGTCAAATATTAAAGCAGATTAAACTGAAACAGTGAAGATTATGAATGGAAGCTCTACATTAAACTGCGAGAGAACACTCGGCAGGTGACAAGCTTTGAAGGAAGTTTTGGTTATTAGCAGGATAACATTCTGAGGAACTAAGGCGAATGCTGTGAATTAATGCAGAGTATTTAACTAGAGCTCTAAAGGCTGTACCTATCTTAGTATTTTGATCATTAAGTGGAATGACCAGATGAAAATCCATGTTTAGCAGAAAATTGTCTCCTACCTTCCTGTCAGCAGAACCGTGCATGCTTCCCTGGTAATGGTAATGGCACGTGTTCATCGCAGGCTGTGCAATTCTCGCAAGTACGAGCCCGAAGTCAACAGCTTCATGACACTGAAAAAGAAAAAATAACTGTTGATAGGCTGGACGTGTACACTAGAAGTTGTACGCTTATAGCCTACAAATGAAAACAGAGACCTTGCCACAGATTTTGCGAGAAGCAGAAGCAGACCAGAACTGTTTTAACTGGAATGATAAAAAGAACAACTACCAAACTATCACTTACATTCACCTATTCTGTTTTATTTCTCATATTCCAGGTTCCTGTCCCTTTACTTAAAATATTTCCACTGCTCTAATTTTTCTTCTCCTTCTTTTTTTTTATAACTGCTTTGTCTGGACATGCTGAACAACTTATTCTTATCTATTGACTTCAGCCTATTAGGCAAATTCTGAACATGCCAAAACGACTCATACAGATTGAGTTAGATAGTTTGTCTGGTATCATATTTTGCAGAACACTTAAATTACACATGTAATCACACACATACTGTGAGTTAATTTTTGAGATATAGTCACTTTAATAAGGTTTCCAAATTCAAATATTTTCCTCCCAAAAGCATATGCTGTTTAATCTACTGATCTTTATATCAAGCAACTTTGAGTACAAAATGAGTATTGTATATCTTTTATATCATATCAGAACAAACTGGCTTGAAAATTTCTCCAGGGAGAAATAAGGAAAAAAATTCCCTTGAAATAAAATAATTCTATGAATCTTGTACGATTCTTAATGAAGATTTTTTCATAATGGTCTCATAACTTAGGTCATGTTGTATCTGAAATGATAAGCCTATACACTCAGCTTTGCAAAGAGTAAAAACCTAAGCCAAAGATAGTAAATCGTCAGCTGCAAAAGCTGAAATCCTGAATGAACCATTGCCATAAAACAACACTTGCAGGAATGAGGGAAGGATATAGGATGTATTTCATCTTTTAATACCTGAAGTTGAAAGAAGAATTGCTCTTTTCATACCAAAACTTGTATTTCAACAGTTAAAATACTCCCAGGGCAATCAGCATGTGGTCAAAAGTCCCAACAGGTAGTTACTGTTATGCATTTAACACACTAGCTCAGATAGTTGAATACTCTATTTTGGGGGGAAGAAAACAAAAAAAGGCCAATCTATGCTTCTTTTTACATATAGAATGTCCACATAATTAAGCATGAAAGTTTGTTTTTTTTTTTTTAATTTTTCTCTTTTTACCCCTTTATTTCTGTAAAATGCTGTACGCTTCCATCTTGTAACATTTGGAAGAACAAAACCACCAATACCATGTGTTGCCTGAACAATTCAGTGCAACTATTCCTTTCTGTTCCAGCCGAGGTAAAGCAACCTTGCGAAGTAAAAGCAGCGTCGGCAGCAGCCAGATAAACTATATCCACAGACAGAGAAAGCAACTGTGGCTCCCCAAACACAAATTCACCTCAGAAAAGGCAAGAAGGTAAGTGGCAATGAAAGTGGCAAGTAGGTCAAGGCAGTGAAAAGAAGGTAAATGTCGCGCTTCTGCAACCCGGTTCATAATTTCTAGATCTTCTAAGTATTGCCAGAGAAGGTCCTGTCTAATCCCCGAACTGCCAATTCTTCCTCATTACTGAACCAAAAAGTACTTCAGCCTCCCGCAAGATCCAATTCCTGTACTTTTCACTACAAATACCGCTTCCGTTTTGAAATCCAGATTCTTCCTACCATTTGCAGTCTTTTGGAGTTCTTTGTGGGTACTGCTTAGATTTAGTTTCCTCTGACTCCTACCCCTTCTTTCTCTCATCCTCCTTCCTGTTGATTTTCATATACCTACAGGCAAGACCACAAAGGCACTGCACTGTTGAGATTTTGAGTCTGAAATACTTCTGCAAGACTCCACCTTCCAGCAAGGCATTCGTGCAGCTCGATAGCGTGCCCTTAACAATAGCAGTTATTAGGAGCTATAGTGCAAGGGCTCGTTTTCAGTTAACAGTCTGTCTAAGCTCCTGTAAAACTGTTAAGTTATAAATCATTTCACTCTGCTATTATAAAAAAGTGGTAGCACACAATTAGCAATATAATTATAGAATTATTGCGCTCCACAAATTATACAGCCAGGCCCCCAACACACATAGCTGCAGGGCCCCAGTGCAGCCAGGAGGTTTTTTCTTCTAAAGCAACAGATGTCTCAAGATGGATTAGAAAGCTTTTTCCAGATGCGTGATCTTAGGGCTTCTTTCTCTCTCTTTTTTTTTCTTTTTCTTTTGCTGCCAAGTCTGTTTTATCTTTCGAAATGTCTTCTCTAAGAAAACATACAAATCAAGATATGATTAAGAGGTAGCTTAAGGCGGTGAAGTTTGGGTTAAGACTCCAAAATTTAGCAAGCCCAGCTTGCACCTTGAAGTGAGGATGCTTGTGAGGTACTCAGCTGAGTGCCAAGATGTGAGCACATGCTAGAAAACGCTCACAGCCCATCGTTGCAGAGGGAAGCCGAAGGCCAGCCTGCTTCTCTTCCCCTCTGAAGACAGAATACGTGCAACCTGTTCTGAAGAAGAGGGGGGTGACCCGCTGACACCAGAGCTGCAGCTAAGGCCCCCCTTTCTCCAGAGCAGGGCCCACCAAGCCCGCCTGCCACACACTGGCTGCCCTAAGTCAATCAAATACCGCACTTTTCCCAAAAGTTTAGTTAAGGCTCGTTAATGGAAAAGGGTCTTGAGACAAAACTGTCGCCTATTTTACATATAGGCATAGTTAAAATGAGCAGTAGCACCTGGCTTGTGTTTACCAAGAACATGAACACAGGTAGGCAGGCAAATTAACCCACGGGCGTGCAAGAAAAGTCAGAAGTTGGTCAGCTTTCACAAAACCTGACATTTCCAGGAAGGTATCGCCTGAGTTATCTATTCACCTAAAACACTTTGACATACTACCATGGCCCTAATCACAATTTTAACACAGCAGCAAATACATGCAATGGGATCCAGTCTTCCCATTTATGAGAGGGCATGAGGGAGAAAAAAGTAATCCTTCCTTTTTTTGCCCTCACGTGGTCAGGCAGCTGCTGAAATCTGTGCTCTAATAAAAAAGTGGGGGTCACCAGGATGGGTTTGCATTCGCCAAGAGCAAAAAAACAAAAGCTGCCGCGGTGAGACACGGTGATATCTTCGGGGGACTTGAGGCAGGGGAGAGAAAGCAAAAGGAAGCTGTACAAAATGAACAGCATTGCAAACATGCCTAGGGAGACAGCAGATTAAAATGCAGAAGGATTTCCAGGCTGCAGTGGGCTGTGGATCTACTTCTGTCGGAAGGTATCCTGTCTCGCTGTCTGGGTTCGGTTTTCTACATAGCTGCATGCTATAATTAGTCTGATAGCTGTGCATTTATTTTAATGAGTAGCAAAGCAACTGCTGGGGTTGCCTATAGCTGGACTGGTGTGTCAGCCTATAAATTACAGTTCTATTGCTTAAACTTCTCAGTTTTAAGTCCTAAAGGCATTGCTCTGCGATTTGCTAATTATTGTAATTTTGATAATTTTAGATGACCACCTTTTTACCAAACAAAGAAATATATCAAAGAGTTTTACTAGTTTACACTGGCTCAGTAGTTAAAAAGAAAAGTATTTAGCACTCCCACCGTGCCTTTCAGCATGCGAGTGCTGAGTGAACGAGCGGGTATTCAACTGTTCATTTCGCTGACTGCTCTGCAAAGACATAGCAGTCTCACAGAAACGTGTGCACAGATGAAGAGATAATTTTATTAAAAGGAAGCAAGTTCTCAGACTGCTCCTCTTCCAGATGTTCGCTGTTTTTTCTCATCATTTTTGGTAATGCCTGAAGAAAAGTGGCTTCTGCGAGCGGCTCTGCCTGGCCGTCCCTGCGGTACGGTGGCTCAGCCCTGCTCCCGCAGTGAGCCCCTAAATGAGGAGCTCAGGAATCTGCTCTTATCCATAAAACCCTCAATGACCTTCACCTGTCCTTGCTTTCTGCAGTTTGAGCTCTCATCACTCTGGCACCCCCCGTATATATTTGGTCCCTGACTGAAGGAAGAATACATGTCATGGGCATGATTGGGCCCCAAAGAGAGATTTGAGAGAGGGTAGCCCTATGTTTCAGCTATGGACACCTATTTAAAAAAGCCAACCCTCACATGCCCCTTGTACTTGAACTGTGACTTCCTATTTAAACCTTATCAGCTTTACCAGGATCTAAAATAGATGACACCAGCCTCACTAACACGGGCACACAACTCACTAACACCGTAACACAACACGACTCCGTGGTGTTGAGCTGTTACTCCATCACTGCCCAGGGCTCAGGCAGCAAGACCGAGTTTTCCAGCGGGCAAATCTAGAGGGGCTGCCTGCGCCACTACCACACATACCCTGGCATCTGCTTTCCTCCTCTGGCTTTCAGGGTCTCAAATATTTATCAAATTAAAGGTCAGTAAGATTCCAGCACAATGCTCTGTGTCTGGAACAAAGAAAGAAAAGCACATCATTGAGCATGTATACCCAGAGTTAACGAGAGCTAATTCCCTCTTAATTCACACCTCACCACTCGCTCCCCTCATCAAAAAACTATCAAGGAACTGACGTCTCGCTCTTGCCAATTCTTATTAAATTTTCCGGAAGCTCATACCAGATTATCGCAGTGGCTCCATCTGGTCATATAAGCCGCTCTCTCCAAGTCCTTGCCCTCTGGATAACTTGTCTGTTCCTACTGTGAGGAGAGAGGCAGCCCACCTCCCCACGGCCACGGCACGGTGCCTTCTGCCATGGTTTGCAGCATCGGTGTACCCTAATAAACACCCACAGCCCCAACTCCCTGGCAGCTGGCACCGGGTACCAGGGTGAGCTGTCAAACCCTGCCCAGCACCCCAGAACACCATCAGAGCCGTGTGTGACTCGCGGTTCTTCAAATCCTCTCCCCTAAGCACCGGGGAGCCTCTTTGAGGAAACAGCTACTCGTAATTGCTACTTCCCTTTTACAAAATTGCAGCACAGAAGCACGGGTGCACAGTCGTTATAAAACCAGCAAAAAGCAGGGGTGGATACTGCCTGTCAGCAGGAGGAACACTGCAAGAAGACTGGCCTGAAGATCACCAGAGAAGAGGCATGATCGGGATCATCTAAACCCAGGCATCTCCTCCGAGCTTGGACCGCAAGCTGGTACGTGAGCCGTGGTCTCAGGCAACGGAGAGGCAGTGGCAGGGGCGGAAGGAAGGGTAGTGACCAGGGAAGGTTTGCTCTATACCCGCCTAGCTCCCTCTGGACTGGAGTTCTAGTCTTTCCGTGTAGAGCAGAGATCAAAACATCTACCCCAAATCATGTAATAGTTATATGAAGAAATCCCAACATTTCCCGGTGCCCTCTGGAAGCACTTGGACTCTTCTTAAGCAGTAACAGTAAAAAGCCTCCTCAGAATTGCAGTGGTGTTTGCTTTTCACACTGCACTTCAGCAAAGATTATTCATTGTCAAGATTAATACTAACCAAAGCAGACTATTTAGTTGTAAATTAGAAAAAAATGGTCAATATCTGCAAAGGGCTTTGTAATTTCTTCCTATGTGTCCTTTCTCACACACAGCTTGAGCTGCTACGTGCCTGTCTCTGTGAGCCTGGGGGTAGCCAGCAAAATCCCCACGGCTGGCTGCTGCGCCCGGAATGCCGGAGAACTCTGTACCTCCTGAAGAGTTAGTTAAAAAAATAAACCTAGGTGAACTGTGATTTCAGTTTTTGCCATGCATTATATTATTCCTGCCAAAAAACTCTTTTTTTTTTTTACTGACTACCCCAAAACTTGTTACTTTGAGATTTTATTTCAAAATAATGAAGCTGAGAAACACTGTACTATTAGTCTTTCTAATTAATTAAACATGTTAAAAATCCGACTTATATTGGAAAATTTGGCCAATAAATTAAATAGAAGAAGCTTCCAAACTATATTTACCTTTAAAAATAACTAATTGGTCATACACACTGCAAAAAAAATGCTGGGAGCTTAAATTCTCTCTTCATAGCTTGTATCTTCAGTTTGCAACATCAGGTATGAAGGAAAAACCAAACTAGTTCCTCTGTCCTCTGTCCCCTGCCAGCTTTCATTGTTATTCACTAAAACAGAACATAAGTAAAACCACACTAAATACTCTTGCACTTCGATTTTATTGAAAGGATCTGGAAGATAAAATTGATTGAAAACACTAAAGACAAATTTACATGGAAATCTGTTAGAACCTCCCCAGCCCAAACACAGAAACACAGATGAATTAATTTTTTTCATACATTTTTTGAAGAAGTGGTTTCAAGTTACATTTCATGGTCTCTCATTCCTATCTTTCCTGGGTATAGGTGGAAGCCAAGACCATAGGTGCAGCAAGTCCCCACCTGTACTGAGAGCAAATCCAAATTCCCACAACAGGCCTTGCTCTTAGCTCCTTAGAAAACCTCAGTGACCTTTGGAAATTATCAATTTGCATCTAAACCTGCACTTTGAACTCACATTTTGCATCAGTAATCTACCAGATTAGCATCAGACCATGCAAGAGGATAGTTTGCATGAGTTTTTCAGTCAAGCTGGGTGGCTTTCACATTTAGACATAGATGCCTATGAAATTGCGATTAACAAATGATGATCATCAGCCAGGAAACACAGTTAAGGAGGTCTCAAAAGCACAAATATAAGCTAATTTTGAGTAAGAGAGAAAAAAACAGGTGAAAATGCCTAATTACATGAAGGAAATTATTTTTTAAATTGCTAGTGATTTCTAAAGTTTGACAATTCCTCCTCAAATTTTTCATCCTCTTCTTTTAGAGTTTTAGAAATTTGTAGAAAGCTCACCTTTCAACTCAAGTCTGGAGAGAGAGGGCTTTTCATTTAATGTTTTTGTGACTTTTTTCTTTCTATGAAAAAATGGCAAATATTCACTTCCCGTATTAGTTACTGGCATTTGAAGTCTATCTGTGATTTGGTGTCTAGCAATGTATGAAGGAAAAATTTGCCCTGAAGAAGCTCAACTGAAGCATACAAAAACTGAGATTAATTCAAAGCTCTGAGATGAGTATTCTGGAAGCTGTATGTTTTGATATGAAAGTGAGACCTTAATGCCACAAAATATGATGAATTTATTTGTTTGCTCTGTCATGGCCCTTCCAGTTTTTCAAAGCTAATTTGTAAAACCATTTTCTGTGTGGCCAAATGAACACATTCCAATTACATTAGAAGAGCACAAAAGCTGACATAATACAGTCCTTTAAAATAACAAATAAAACTGACTGACTGAAATTCACAACTCTCAGGGAAAAACAAAAAAAAGGAATTTGTAAGGAGGGAATGATATCTGCAGCAGCGCTTAGCAAGGATGAACGAGTTCCAGTGGGAAAATAAAGGAATGTTTCCTTTTCTAAAGAGAAACTGAATCAGAGTAATTTGCTTTGATGTTCATGGGAAATTACTGTGTGCTTTGAAAAACTGGGACCTAATAGACTGCTATTCGACTGGAATTGTAATGGTCTGAATGAGGAGAGAGGTGTATGTGAGAAGAGGGGATGGGCAGAAGAGGTCATACGCAACAGAGCGGAGACAGGGTTGCCCCCGGTGATGTAAAAAGGAAACGGACAGCTGAGGTTCAAACCAGTTACCCACTGAATTTCATGGCTATTGTTTATAACACTCTGTAAAGATTATTTATTTAGTGTTAATTAAAAAATTCAGCTCTAAGGGGGAAAAACAAGCAGATGTAAAATTAATGTCTCTATAGAGATTGAAGTGGCCCATTTGGAATTTCAAAGGCAGGAAATTCATGAAAACTATCATACAGTGGAACTGTCAAGCATTCAGTAATATCAGCCACTTAAGGAAAACGCTCAATATCTCAGAGGCAGTGTCTGCCACTGACTGCTACTCACACTTAACAGTAACTTATCCAACAATTCATGTCCATGCACTCAACTGGAATATCCAGTACGTGAGGTGCTATTATTGAAAATGTTCCCTTTACTACCACAATATATTACTAAGTACTATAATTAAGTACACACTGTAGTATAGAGTGTACACACACTCAAAAGACAATACTGTTGCCAAACTTAATATCTATGAGGGGTTTTTTAATTTACAAAAGAACAACAAACAAGCAATAATGAATAGGACTATAACACCAAATGGCTATTTTTATTAATAAACTATCAATTTGACCCATTCTGACAGCCACGAATTACTGCTGGTTGATCAATGTGGCCCACAGCTCCTCAGATGACAGAAGTGAAGCAGGACCGAATTCTGCCTCAGAGCCAAAGAGCAAGATGAAACCTTACATCAGTTTTGCTTTTTCCTCTATAATTAGCTAAAATAATTCTATTGCCATCGTTGCCATTCTCCTCTGACCAGCTCAACTTATTTTAATGTCTTTCTCTTTCTAGCTTGCCTTTGATTAAGGATATCATTCTGCACCCTATTACACATAGGAATGGGCCAAGAAAAAATGTTATTTGCCCCATATTTGTTACTTGTGCTGTATCGCAAGGCACAGCATGATCCAGAATATATAGGAAGTGCTGTCAGATACAAGATGCTAATGGCACCTGCTCTCCTCAGTGGAAGACTCTTACTTTGGAGTCTCTCCACTACTCCCCTTCTTGAAGGAAGGAGGAGCATCTGTCAGAATTAAGCCCATATTTTGCTGATTTAGTGGAAGCAGACTATGATCTCTGAATTCCTTCAGCAAACTCTTGACATTACCTGTACACTTCTTTACTCCAATCTACCACCTCCATGGAAACAGTGTACCCTAAGCTTGCCAGCATCACCTGCACTCTTCAACCCAGGTTTAATGACAAACGTATAAGCACTTGTAGCACGACTGTCTGCTTTGCAAGATTTAAAGAAGGGGTTTTAGATACACACACAGAAAGAAAAGATAAATCAGTAAATCATAACTCAAAGCAAATCCCCAGCCATACTTAAGATGCTGATTTTGCCTGTGGATCTTAGAAACCTTAGCAAGGCAAGAGAAGGTAGTGAGTATGCACTGTGGTAATGAATATGGATGGCTCTGGTAGTGCAAAGTCTCTAAAATGATGCCTAGTTCAATACCATTTGTGTACACAAATTAAAAGGCTACATGTGCAAAGTTATTCTTTCCAAAGAGAAACAAATGTAAATAAGGCAGTTTTGCTACCATAAATGCTGTAACTTGCATGCCTGGGTGGAAAGCTATGAGTGTGACTTAAATTTTGCAGATATAAGTAGAAGGTTCAAATGTTTTCTGATGTAGTTAGCAACATTTCTGATTTATTTATATTTTCCTCCAGACATATGTATACCCTTTTTTCCCATTGTTGTCTTTACAGTATCTAAAACAGGCTGCAATGTAAACTGTAGTAAGTTATTTTAAACAGAGTTTTACGTGGTACTATACTTAGGATGGTGAACCCCAGAATTTGAGGCAACCTTCAAAATGCATAGGTTTTATATCATTTTATGGCTCCACCTCTATTTCTTTGTACAAAGCCTTGTTTGTTGACTTTTACTTTTGCAAAATGTCACATATTTTAGCCACTGCCAACTTCCTTTGCCACATTTGGATCTGATTGGATGAGGGAAAGGTTGTGGACTTTGTCTACCTAGACTTTAGTAAAGCCTTTGACACCCTCTCTCACAGCATTCTCCTGGAGAAACTGGCTGCTCCTGGCTTGGATAGATGTACTCTTCTCTGGGTAAAAGAACTTGCTGGATGGTCAGGCCCAAAGCGTTGTGGTGAATGGAGTTAAAACCATCTGGTGGCCAGTCACAAGTGGTGAGCTCAGGGCTCTGTATTTGGGACAGCTGTGTTCACTATCTTTATCAATGATCTGGATGAGGGAATCGAGTGCTCCCTCAGTAAGTTTGCAGATGACACCAAGCTGGGTGGGAGTCTTGATCTGCTGGAGGGTAGGAGGGCTCTGCAGAGGGATCTGGACAGGCTGGATCAGTGGGCTGAGGTCAGCTGTATGAGGTCCAGCAAGACCAAGTGCCGGGTCCTGCACTTGGGTCACAGCAACCCCATGCAACCCCAGAGCTGCCCGGCGGAAAGGGACCTGGTGGTGCTGGTTGACAGCCGGCTGAACATGAGCCGGCAGTGTGCCCAGGTGGCCAAGGCGGCCAACAGCGTCCTGGCCTGTATCAGAGAGAGTGTGGCCAGCAGGAGTAGGGAAGGGATCGTGCCCCTGTACTCAGAAAGAACTCCTATCTTGCCTCTCCTTGCTGTAGGTCCTGGGATCCTGAATTCAGAGAGACATCCCTACCTCCTCAGCTGCTCACTATATTGTGGAGTCAGATTTTCTGGCTAATTCAAGTGCCCCTTGACAATCTGTCTAGCTCAGGGTTTCTGACT
>NW_010514935.1:0-13264 GCF_000687285.1 Phaethon lepturus | reverse complement strand
AGGATTTCTCCAGCACCAGTTTGCAGAGAGCCATCCAGGAACATGTGATCTAAAAATTAACACTGATGGGACTGGTCAAGTTAAGTGTTCTCTCTCCTACTCTCCTTAGTCAGTCCTGCTGGCTTACTGCCTCCACCCAGTCCAGATTACTCCTTTGGTCCACCAGAGATTACTAAAACACTCATATTAAATGTCATACAATGCATACGTTTTGTCAAGCTTGTGAACTGGGTCCCTTGCCAACTTTCTGTGGAGACCACACAATGCTTTCCAATATGTGGGAAACACTCTAAGAAGTTAAGAAGTCCAGCTCTACAAGACCACACTGAAGATTCATTTAATTCAGTAGCTGATTTCAAAATACTGAATATTTTGGAACAGAGTAAGAGACAAGGGCAAGAAAACAGAGATATTCCCCTTGTATATTCTACCAGCTCCTGGCACTGCATGATCTAGGACTTCCTGAGCCAACAGTTGCATCAGTACCTTAATGTTTAATAGGCCTGGGTGGAGTTTTCTTCCATGAACTTGTCTCATTGCTGTGCCTGGAAATGCTAGAAAGGCAAGCTCTCCTCCAGTCATTTGCTTTTACTGGGGTTCCCATGACAGAGAAGGCGGTGAAACCCGTGAGATGTTTCAGCACTTCAGAAGATAAGTACCTGGAAGACAGACAGCTGGCTCAGCTTCAGTCTGGATGAGAGCTCAGTGGTGCTGCTAGATGGAAGAGAGCCTTTCAAGGGTAAGCCATAAGCCTGGAATTAGATTTTAACTGAATGCATCTGCCAGCCTACGTTTACAAACCACTGCACATTCGAGGCAGCTTTCTCAGCTGCCAGACACCCAAGTAACGGCACCCAAAAACTTTACCTAATGAGTAGAAGCATAATTTCAGAGCATGAACAGGAGTAACCAACCTCACCCACTCTCTCATCACACCAGACCTGAGCTCAGCAGAGGGACCAGCCAGCCTAACATGTAAGGTTAAGGGTGTTGTCTTAAACATTCTGATGATAATGGGGGTGTAATCTACAGTATTAACTACCAATTGCAGAGCTGTTTCAAGAAGTGGGCGGCAGGAACTTGTAGTTAAAGATCCAGCTGGTCCAGTTACTGAAGACAGTGCTGACTGTGCCAAACCTGGCACTCTGCAGAACGTGTGGTCTCCTCCACCCATCAGGAGTCAGAGTCTCTGCATCTATACAGCAAGATTCAGATTTGCAAACAAACACACAGTACAGATAATAAATGAGACAGCCCTGAAGGGAAGGGAGCATACAAACCCCCCTGAAGAAGTGAATTTTATGTGGGACCCCGTTCCAGGAAGGATGCATCTTTCCCACTGTGTAGATGCAAAAACATTTGTGGCCATGAAACAAGCCTGTTGATGGACTCAGCAGATCACGAAAAAGCACTAAAAATATATCCTCATATTTATTGATGAAGACTTTCCTCCTAAGGCGTAGGCCTTTTGAGAACCATGGTGGCACCTAGACACTCACAGATAGATTTCTCAAGTCACCACGTGGGCACAAAGCCAGGGTCCCTGAAGACCTCGCTCTCAGATTCTAACAAGATAAAAATGCAGGAGGAGTCAGAGGCACTGGAACACTTGCCCGGAGTCACAAAGGCTCGAAGTCACAGAGACTAAAAGCAACCCTGCTTCTCCTGAATTCCAGGCTAGTTCCCAATGCATGCAGTCCCAGGCTCTGCACAAAATTCAAGCCATATGACAGACAAAGAAATAAAACCTGAGACTAATGAAGATAAACCATGGACAGCACTGGAAAGAGGAAAGTAAAGTGGATGTACGTGGCATAAACTCAATAGGGCCAAGAAAATCACAGAGAATCATTTCTATTAGCACATAGATTAAATTGGCAGATATTTGCACAACTCTTCTCTAAGAACAATTGCTTGAGCACAGGCTGTAATGCAAACCAAATGCAAAGGGAAATTAATTGTCAGGCAAAAGTCTACAGAAAAAAATGTAAACAAACAGATATATATACACACATATATATGTTTAAAATAATACTCTAGAGAATACTCCTGGGAATCACATTTGAACTCCTCTTTCCAGGCTAAGCTTCTTTGTTCTGAAGTGAAGATTTTAAAAAAACTGTGCTGTGCAAAGCAAACAAAGAACTCACCTGTAATATTTGATTTCATGGGTAGTTGTAATTTTAGCTTCAGTCCTTTCACACTCCTGCTAGAGGGGTGCATTGTCCTCTTAGCATTTATTCAACATCAAAATCGCCTACAATACTGTTTAGCTGCATACCAGAAATTGGGTGGAGTGCTCACCACATCTTTCAGCTTAGCTTCCAAATATTTGCAGAAGGAACCACTTGCTTGTATATATGGAAACTAAAATCCTAACATATAGTAGGAGACTGTACAATACGCACAGCCGTAGAGAAGCAGTCCTTGTAGTACGATCCAAGCAATTGTAGGAGCCAGCTCACTTTTCAGAGCACCAAGGGAGAATGGTTATAAACAGTGTGGATCACGGCTGTTTACACCTGAGTCTCCTAAGACCACCATTCTTTGCAAGGTTTGCTATCAGTACTGCTAGAGGAAGGAGGTTGACCAAGGGACCAGATTTACTCTTCCTTCTGGTAGTTTGTCATCAAGGTAATGCCTCTGGCTTCTCCAGTATGCACCATTATGAGATACTGCAGACCTAAAATAAATCCATTTAGGATTATATTGGGAACACAAAATTTCCATCCTGAAGAATAAAGTTGCTGGTGAAGATGGTCATGAAAGGGCTGACCCTGCATTCCCCCAAGCTCTCCTTCATATCAAAGGGCTTTGGAGGGTGGCAATGTAAGAATGGATCCCAGTTGTAACCGACTATTTTCCAGTGATGGAAACTTTAAGCCTAATCCAAGAAAAGCACAGGGAGAGACACTGGTTTGGAACAAATTCCTGTACTGCATCACCCACCTACATATGAATTATTGCAGTGCCCTCATGGGTATTTTTAATTCTCTTGTTATATAAAAACATATACATTCAGGAAAAATGGGAGGAAGAACTTTATTTTAGAGAAAACATGCTGATTCCCAAAAGACTGGAAATGCACTTCAAAAGTAATTTGTCTCCATGCAAATCTAAGCCATGGCTATTTTTGATGCAGTGACTGAACCCATAACTTCTAGAATGAAATAGAAACATTTGTCAAGAGCTGCGAACCAATTGTTGAAAGGCGTGCATTTGTCATGGGATGTTAAATATAAATTTACACAAGTGCAGAAGGTTTTGCTGTGATGAGCTCTTTACAGAAATAGTTAATTAATGTTCAATTCAAGCTTCATTCATGGCAATTAGCAAAGCCCATCTTAGTAAAGCGACTTTAGCAGCCAATATTTGTCATCTGGAGAATGGAACAAATCACATAAAACAAGTTATGAATATGGGAATGATTTAGAGTTTATTAATAACATAAATAACAAACCTGTTTTCTGTCTCTTCAAGGAATCATTGTAATTTGCAGATTGCAATGCAAAATGGGATGGAGCACAATGATTAATCTGTGAGCTACAGAATAACTACTATACATATAACAGATGTCTGCTATGACAAGGGGCACATTACCTCCATGTTTATATTAAGAAAGAAGAGGGATTCAAGTGTTTTATACGGGAGAGTTGTGGGAAAGATCTCAGAAAGCCCCCTATGAGAAGGTGGGGAGTTATAAATATTTGCAAGTGTTTATTCAGGTGCCAAGTACGGTACACTGCTGAAACATGGCCCGAATGCAAAGGGGAGTGAGGGGGAAAACATCTGATCTAAATGTCACTGGATTCATTTCACTGGTACATATATTGACTCAGTTCATCTGACTTGTCCGACGCCAGCCCTGAGCTAAAGCTTGCATGTTCATTAACATCAGCTGTACAGATGACAGGATTTTTTTCAAGATAAAATCTTGCTGGAGAAAGAATTCTATTAAAGGCAGTTACTTCCGAATAGTTAGAAACACAGGAAGCAGCTTATCTTCATAAAGGGGGTGGATGTCAGGCTCTTGGGAGAGATGGCATCAGCCACCCTTCTGCTTTCCTTGTGCTAAACTTTGGCTTTGGCAGCAGCTGATGCCTTTGCTCTTCTCCCACCATCGCCACCAGTTTGCACCATGAGCGCAGGTTCTCTGAAGAACACGAGAAGTCCATTTGCCTTTGCCCGGACAGCAAGGGGAAGGTGGGCAGTACCACTGCCTTTGCACGAGCTGCTGCAAGGATTTGGTGCCAGCCCTTGTTGCATCGTTGGGGTCCTCTTCGACTTCTGATGGGAGAATGTAAGTATTACTGCCCTAAACGAAAAAAAAGCAGTGAAGCAGACAATAGACATAAAGGGTAGGATTCAGCTAAAGTCACCTATGTATGACTATATGTAGGTATCCCCATGTGAGCTGGGTCCTTCAGGTCCCGCCACGCTCAAATCACCTCGTCTAAAAGTGTGGAGCTGTAAATGATGTCTTGAACAGCTCTCTGATCTCTACTGAGCACACTTCGCCCACATGGGGACACCTACGTGCAGACATCTAAATGTAGGTATCTTAATTTACAAACTGAATATACCTAGATTTTGAATTTAGGAAAGAGACACTGTGAAGGCTATGAAGACACAGTGCTGTTGTTCGTTGAGATGGGCCTTCCCTTCTCACCTGTGCCTCGGAGCATCCAGAGAGACTGAAGTTTTGGGGTTCTGCCAGTGCTTATATCCATCGATTACAGCACAGGGCACACATATACATTCTCCTCTCTGAAAACTGATCCCATCACACAAAAAATGAGGGAGTCACAACTGGCTGTTTCTCTCCCCTGTTTAACAGCTTTGAGCAGTCCAAACAACACAGACTTCATTCCAAAATCTTGCTGTTTAAGTTTGCCCCCTAATGAGAAATAGCTCCAGTGCCCACCAAATCAGCCCCCCTTTCTTCCCAACCATTGCCTGTGGGGAGGGGGGCTGGGAGGGGAACCATTTCAGAGCACACCCCGCTCCGTTCGCCCCCAGCGACACCGCAGGGAATGAGCCCAATTAATGCGGCCTTAGGAACGCTGTCACCTGTACCGACACAGGAAAATCATGGGACCATCCTCAGCTGAGGGTTCCTTCGCCCACTGCTCTAGGTAGCTGGTAAGAATTACTTTGCTAAGTGATGATAAACAGGGGGGAAAAAAAAAGTTGTTAAGCTCCAACCTAATACACCCTGAAGCTACCAAAAGCCTGGCAAGGAAGCAGGACAGCAGCTGAGTAGCTGGGTATGCACAGTGTTGACTAACTCTGCTTTTCTTACCTTTGATGGCATCAACTTCCAATATAATTTTAAACCATTTCTAGAAGAACTCAGAAGAAAAAAAATCAATTTATGTTACAGTGTCAGGGAAAACTGGAATAGATAATGTCCAACTGGGGAAAAAAAAGATTTCCACCTTAATTGAGCAGAGAGTAGCTCACTGAATGACTAGCTAAGCATGTTGTATATCTGGGCACAAAAGATGTGTTTGTGAAATCCCAAATGACTTCAAAAGTAACAGAATGAGGTCTTTCAGAAAACAACCTATCACATATACACTCACTAAAATCCACAGGCGTAAGCATAACTGTATTTATTTCACAGTGGTTATTGGTATAGAACTGCAGTATCACCAGGCAGCAAAGAAACGTTTGGCTCCTTCTCCACTGAAGAAAACTGAGAAATGCTGTACATGTAAGATTTGTAGTATCCGATGCCTGCCAGTTCCTTCCATGCTTCTAAAATATCATTTTCAACTGAGACCTGGCAATCTTATGTATATGTAAACAGTCCCAAATTATATGCAGTGGAAAATGTGCCAGGATCAGAAAACAAAGTATTACTGAGAATGGCTTTTTCCTACAAAATAGAAGTTATTTTTGAAGGGTTTCCCTTAAACAGAAACTGGAAGTGCAACTATAAACTCCGAATCCAACCTCATCTCTAATAAGAAGCCATTGATTCCCCACTGCCACAGTAATTAAAATTCTCTTTATTAGAGACTACCATCACAGGAGGCAGGAAAAGGGACAAATGACACTCTTCCGCTTGACCTCCGGACATCCCGCATGCATCAGAAGTCAGGACATGAAGCAATGTGAGAAAATAAAATCTCGTACGGGAGATGCAAGATAATACGAGAGTGGGCTCCTTTGGAGAGGGAGCAAAGCACCTCGGGCCAGGCGACGAGCAGGCGCCCGCAGGGAAGGCGAGCCACGGTACCGCAGAGCGTGCGGGGGCCCCGACAGATGAGCCGACCGCCTGGGGAATGTTTAGGACCTGAGGACTGCTCAGGTTTGTCTTCTACGCTGAACTTCATATGGTATGATTAGCAGAACGACTTGCAGCAAAAACAAGGTGGTGTTTGCTGAAGGAACCACTCGGCGTAGGTAAAATAACAGACTAGTCAGAGGAAAGCAGCAATCCCACTTACTCCCTGATTCATCTGCGCTGCCTGAGAGTGTGAGAGGTGAGAGGAAGGAGAGCAAGGCGTCCAGTTTGCAAAGCAAGGGATGGAGTACGGTGGTCTCCTGGCATGTACTCCAGTGGTCTACTCTAACCTTTAGACTGTGGACACAAAGGTCTACAGCTACCTTCCAAAACCCAAAACAAACACAACGGATAAACCTGAGGAAAAGCAAAATGAAAAATAAACTTAAGATTAATAATTTGCAAATAAGAAAGATCAAGGAAAAAACCCAAACTCTTCTACAGGAATAGCTTCCTGACATACTTCAGCTCTAAGTCCTTTTATTTTCTTACAGGAAGAACATAGAAAGCAGCAGGTGAAAGAAGGAAGCAATTCCAGATGCCATTTTGCAGCTGCACTTGTCTGGAGCAGGCATTTATACTGAAGCTAAGGAGTATAAAGAGCTTTCAGATCAGAAAAACAGCCTCTTCTGCACAGACGTGAGAAGCTACAGATGCCGCAAACCAATTTCAAGGCAATTCTGACTGAGGATGTTCACACGTCATTGGAGCAAGGCCTCTAACCATCTACGAAGCAAAGCAATGGAGCAGCCTTTCAAAAAGAGCGGTGGAACTAGAACTCAAGACTGTAAAGACAAATGTCTCAGATGTTGGTGCTATGGCTGTCTAGGTTAGCAGTGGGCTGTACTAAGTGATTCAGGAGGTCTTTTCCAATACCTACCTGTATGTCTCCACGTAATGAACGCCACGAAAGATGGCAACTGCGACACAAAGGCCACACATCACCACCTCCCAGATTTTTCTGCTGAGGTGACCTGCTCGCTTGCATGTAAGTAAGTAAAGTCGATCCAGAAGGAAATAAGGTAATTCCCACAAACCAGCAGCAAGAGGTTGGTAGGGAGATGAAACATCAATGTTTTGACCAAAAAAAGTTACCTGGTTAGCATAGTCTAATATTCATCCATGATCCTAGTTTTCCAGAACGCCAAAATTCATTATGTCCCAAAGTCAAAATTTGTCTTCAAAAGTGCATACCAAGCCACAAATACAGTCCCATTAGCAGTAGGTTCTGGGTATCCAGCACTGTAACACTGAGCCAGAAGCCTGAGTCTGAATTTTGGTGTTCAGCTTGGTTCTTCAAATCTTGGTACTGTGTGAGACAGGAACTCCAACCCTAATGCCTGCATCAGTCCAACCACCTCTGTGTGTCCCCCCAGGCGCATTCCTCCCTCTGACAAATTGGGGGTGGGGGTGGTGGCAATATTTGGACTAAATTGATCCGTCTGGAAGTGATCCAGTTCTAATCAACACTATTAAAAGAAAACCTCACTTTCCCCTCCACTGCCAAAAATAAGACCTAGTCTCCCAGATCATCCTGCCCTAATGAACTCAGGTCCATTTTATGTAGCTATTCACGTACGGTCAGACAAAATGGAAAAAACAACCGCTGTCTTCCAACATATTAAAAAGATTCAAAACAGTTCAATCCCAATCATCACATTTGAAAATACGTTCACCACACTTGCAAAAATTTAGGACCACCTTTTATTTAATTATTTCCAGGAAATCATAGAAGATTTCTATTAACAGTTAAATCCCAGGACCACTGTTAGCAGAATGCACAACGCATGAGATCCTGGTTTAATACAGCTTTCAGGAGTTAGGTTTTCACCATGCTTCAAGATGTAGTTTGAAACAAATGGCTGGTTATTAGTTGAACCCATTACTGCAGAAGTGAGCAATATTGCAGCGACGGAACATGCGAACAGCTGAAAGAAATACAGGATCATGAATCCTAAGCAAATAAAAACCTTTCATAAAGGAAACATTCCAAAATATATTTCCAAACAATGGTTGACTGCAACCAAGTAATTCACACCCCGTTGTGAAACAAACATTAATAATTTCTAGCAGACACTAGGGCTCAGAAGCAAACAATGAACCCCCCTCCTTTCCCCCTCCTCTTCCAGGCTGCTTTACCAAAAAAGTGTGATTAAAAGTAGCATATACTAATCCAAAGAACTGAACTCACTTGCAGCTCTAAGGGGAGAGTAGCTTAGTAAAGGTATTTTTTTCCTCAAGTACTATTTCTAGCACAACGCTCTTAAAAAAAATCAATCCACAGGCTTCAAAGCCAGCTTAACACTTTGAAAAATCACTTTCTATCAGAAGTATTTTTGGCATGAGCTTTGGCTATTGTTTTCAGCAGTTCTTCCAAAGGCTGGTATGTCCTAACAGAGCGGCTGTAAGTGCAGACCTCACATAGGTGACAGTGGCTGTACACATTAATTTTGCAGTTACCTGAACTTGCAAGGAACGCAAGGAGCTGGGTGGGGACAATAATCACATATGCTAAGTGTTAAAATAGCTAACATTTTTGCTTAAAATTACTTTGCGCTTCAATGCAATTAATATTTTCCATTGAAACTATAGAGGAAATGTTAGCCTTAGTCAGCCAATGAATGCTTTAAGTTGTTTAAGGTATTTATTTATATTTATTATTATATTATATAATTTGTATTACTATTATATATTTATTTATATTTAATGTTAATAAAACTCGGAACGTTAAAAGTCAAGGTTTTTTGCTAAAACAGGTGAGTGACGCTTTCTGGTACTCTCTTAGACAGGTAGGTATGAGAAGCAGCAATTAAATGTAAAGCACCTTATGGCAGGGGGCTGCGGGGGGGCCCCCGGGTTTTTTTCGGAGGCCCCCCAGGCTTCCTTCTGGCTCCTCTGGTTTGCGCAGGTGGGTCATCCTTCTCCCCAGGACCTCCCCATCGTTAGACAACTAACCACATCTCTGTTTTCTCCCTGACGCTATGCCCAGCCAATGTCAAAGCGAGGCAGCCCGCGAGCGAGCGAACCTCAAGCAGGTCAGAAGTTTTTTAGGTCTGGTTAATCCCTGAAAGGTTTGGTCAATTTGAGAAATCTGTATCCCCATCTGGAATAAAGACCAGGCTGCTTATGGGGCCTAAAACCTTAACAAAAGCAGACTCTCTGGAGATTTTTCGCGTTCTTAATATCAGAGAAGAATTAAAGTGCAAACGATTTTTTTTTATTATTATTTTTAATCATTAACATTTTCTGGTTGATCTTTTACCTTGTTATAAACCCCGAGGTTGTTTTCATTTTACCTAACCCATTCACCTGTGGCTGAGGTATGAACTTTGGCATTTCAAAGGTTTGACTGCCACACACAGATTGCATGTATTTTTTACACCACTTACACTGTCATCATCAGTGTGCACATCTTACTAGAAAAATGCACCCGTGTTCTGAAGAATTTAGCTATTGTTGAATTTCTCTGTTCAAAGAACAAAAGAGTTTGTTGAAGCCTGACAACACTGACCCAATTTTACAGAAATCTCAAGAATCCGTTACTGCCCACTAATAAAAGCATAACAGAAATCCAATAATAAAAGCAGTTTAGCAACAAAGTAGTATGTAAATTATTTTGTATTACGAGCTGTTCTAAAATACCATTCTAAAAATTTTCCTTCTGAAACTTTCCTGAAGTTTTTTGCCCAAATTAAACTTAAAGATATGATAATTTCTAAAGGTAGAAAATTTAAACATTTTTACTGTTGCAAATGGTCTGTAGCATGCCATGTTTCAGCTGGGTTATTTAAGGTTTCTGTATGACCACGTTTGCCGTCTTCTTCCATTCTTCTTGCATTCTAGAAAAAAAAAAATTCAGTTTTAATGCAGCCCATCCTTTGATATAATCTGCATGGAGCAGAGACCTTCCTTCCTTCCTTCCTTCCTTCCTTCCTTCCTTCCTTCCTTCCTTCCTTCCTTCCTTCCTTCCTTCCTTCCTTCCTTCCTTCCTTCCTTCCTTCCTTCCTTCCTTCCTTCCTTCCTTCCTTCCTTCCTTCCTTCCTTCCTTCCTTCCTTCCTTCCTTCCTTCCTTCCTTCCTTCCTTCCTTCCTTCCTTCCTTCCTTCCTTCCTTCCTTCCTTCCTTCCTTCCTTCTCTTTCTCTCTCTCCTTCTCTCTTCCTTCTTTTCTTCCTTTCTTCCTTCCTTCTGTCTCTCTCTCTCTCTCTCTTTTTCCATGGTATTTAGCACAGCAAAGACTCGGTTGGACTCCGTGTAGTACAAGTACATACAGCAAGGATGCTACAGGCAGTGAGAGATGACCGATGTGTTGCTTCTGTTGCATCATTCTCAGCGTTACTTACATTCTGAGGCTGAGGCTGTCATAGAAAATCTCTCTGAGAGAATTGGCCCCCGGGGTTTGTTTTGGGTTCGCTTAGGAAGCTGGCAATACAACTGCCAAGGTGCTAAAGAAGATGTCTCTTGCTTTTTTGTCTTGCTTGGAGAAAAGAAATGCTTGCCTGTTAGTGGTTCTGATTAGTGTAACACGGCTCCTCTGCTGTGAGGGGCTGTAATGCCCCTGCAGACCCAGGGAATAGTCAGTCAAAGCCGGCACTAATGTTTTCCCTGTAAATGTTTAGGATCAGTAACATTAGGGCAGCGCCTCTCTGGCTCTTGCACAAGTCCCCTGAAAGTCACTACCACAGGCTTTCCCTCTCTTCAACCACTTTGAGCAGGCAAACTGGAAACGATAAAAAGATTTTAGAAAAAGCCATTCTATCTTCTGCCTCTGTGCATAATTCCCAGGTGTTTCCGTGCAAGCTTCCCTGCAGGAAGCAAGAAGCAGCACCTTATGTCTGTGAAGGCTCCAAAGTGGACCTTGTCCTTCATGCTCAGAGTCCCTCATGACTTCTCCCAGACTGGATAATTGAAGGAACCCCAAAGACAATCTCATTAAGAAAACGTTTATGGAAACCTGAGCCCAAACTGCAAATAGAGCAGAAGTGTCTGGATGAACCCAAAGCTTCATTTTCTGCTTTTGTCACTGCAAACACCTAACCATGCCAAGACCTGGCCCACTGTTCAGGTGTGCCCGAACAGCCAGACGTCTATACTGCACCTGGACCCTACTTGAGGAAGTAGAAATAAAAGCTTTAGAAACTCCAAGACATAGGAGGGAACAGATGGCATTACACACAAAATTTGCACACCACAGGGGAAAAAAAAAGAAAAAAAGGAAAAAGATGTTTAGTTACACACACGCTTTAAGCCTCATTTGAGTCTTTTCCCTACCACTTCTTTCCTCCTAAACCTTCAGCATGGAAACTAGGCTCACACAGACCACTTCCATCCTCATTTCATGCCATCCAAAATTTCAGCTGGACTGAGTGTTCAAGAATATGGTTCTGGGGGGAAGGCGTTAGCACAATCAGGACTTGCAAATGGTCTACGGAAAAAAGACAGAGAAATTAAATGGATCTAAGGCCCACATTTAGTGAATAAAATACTGAAGTTCCCCCACACATGGATGCCAAAGGTAAGTTTGTCTTCTTCAGCTCTGTGTGTGTATATAGAAATACAAAACCACACAGGGTTACAAAGCAGAAGCTATGCTATGTTTGCTTAACAAATGAAATATAGATACTTAAATTAAAATTCAACGGTCAAGTCTTTGTTATTGTAGTAGAGCCAAACTAGTGTAAAAATCCATAGAATAAATAATCTATATAATCCTCCGGATAAAGTAATTCAACAGAATGACTCATATCAACTCCAAGAATTTGCTTATGCCTGTCTGCATGACTAGGTCTCCATCTTTAATTTAAACTGCAAATAGAGTATGCAGTTATCTTCTGTAGGGCTTTGCAATCGCTTTTCTCTAAATTGGTTGTAGGATTCGGCTGGATGGGACGAGATATGTCATAGAAAGATCCCTGTTTGCAATTTCGCTCCAGGTTTTCATAATCAATTTCTTAATGCGATTATGTTCAGGGTTCATTTAATTATCTCAGCACAGAGCCTAAAGTTTTCCTCGGCACTAGGCTTTACAGTAACACTCCTATTCTTGCTGTGACATGGAATAATGTCGTTTATTCCTTATGTATTTGTTGTTATTGGCACGCAGCCCAAATGACATAACGCTGAGCGTGTCCTTAAAAAAAAAAAAAAGTGGAAGAAGAAGGTAGAAATCTTTTCCAATCCAGTGCACAGCACGAAGGAGTAATACTCTTAGAAGACATTTTATTCAAAACCCTCAGAAGCATGAGGCATTCGAAGTCAAAGAAAGTGGAAAAGCAGGACTAAGTTGGATCACACTTCACTGAAAGCTGAAATTTCACTGCTGATTTCCATAGGAACCAGAAGCACCTTTTTGAAAATCCTGATGGACACTGAATGTAACTGCTCTCTCAGCCTGCCACAAGCTCCTGAGGGCTGCTATAGAAAGTCCTCAGGCAGAAACCAAGCCATGTTTTTTGTTTATTTGTGTTATTTTTGTTTTCTGTTTGTTACAGGTTCTGTCCAAGTATTTTGACTCCACAATGGTAGGGTTTAGAAAACAGTAATACTGCAGGTCAGGCTCTTTAGCAGTTACAGCAGGTGCAAGGATGCTGACGTCAAAGGCTGTGCGCACCGTGTAAGCCAGCATGGGGCTTGGTCCTATTCCCTCATCTTGATAAAGAATCACAAGGTTTGGGGGTGGGGGTGGTGTGGTTTTTTGTTAGATACACAGATGTACATGACAGTGGTAGAGCACCTTCTCAGCAGAGAGTTCATCCGTTTGCCCATGGAGCACCGCGGTGGTGTAGTCACCCCTGCACGGAGCCCTGGGAGGGACGCGGGGCACCGGAGGAAGAGCCTCACAGAGTGGGCTGCAAACCGGCACGGATTTTTAGGGAAACCTGCAGAAAAAGGCAGGTCAGTCCCGCTCCACCGGCTGCCAGAGCTCCCTCCGCTCCCTCCGCTCAAGCGAGCCCATTTTACAGCTCGGTCCGACTC
>NW_010514934.1:239-6505 GCF_000687285.1 Phaethon lepturus | reverse complement strand
CCCCCCAGCAGCGGCGCCGGGGACACACACACCGGCCCCGATGCAGGGGCTGGGCTGAGACCCCCACCTGCCCCAGTGCCTGGCACCTCCGCCCGGGGTCCTGCACCCCCTCTGGCCCCAGAGCCGGCACCACGTCCGCTCGCAGGGTGCCCCCGGCTGCTGGGACCTCGTCCTTACAGCACTCACGCACACGGGGCAGGGGGTGAGGTTACGAGGGGGACAGTGAAGGAAGGATTTGGTGAGAAGCCGGGACAGACTGGGGTGACCAGGTGCAGGGCTGGGTCAGGCAAGTGCCTACACGCCATCAGCAGCTGCTCACATGCGACCCATCCCTTGTTATTCCCTCTCCTCTCTGTTCACATCCCTTCCTCTAAACTTCCCTCAACAAGTTTTGGCCCACAGGCCACACTTCAAATATCCCAAATCTTCCTGTTCCTCTTGTTCCCCCACTTTGTATCAGTTACCAGGCCCATGCTGGCCCTCTCCAAAGCTGTGCCTGGAGTTTCTTAATGGCCCAAAAATCAGTAGCTGTAGACTTTTTGTCTTTGTCATTGCCTCCATTATCCCTTATCTATCAGATTTGCGTCTCTCTGTGCTTTTCCTTCTCTATTCCCCTTTATTACCACCTTTGCATTGAAAAGGTCCTTGATTAGATTACCTTAATGAAGCAGATGCTTTCTCCTTCCACATGCCCTTATGCCAGCATAAGGGCACTGAGATGGATCATTAACAGGAAGACTTGGGGGATAGTTACAGGATCTTATAACGTCATAATAAATAACATGGTAATGTCATTTATTTCTCTTTTCCAACGTACAGCTACATATTCTCACTTCGTTAATATTAGCTCAATAATGAACAACTGAATATTGTTGTTGCTTTGTATGATACTGCTCTCTCAAACCTCCATTGCATTACCTGCATGCAAAGAGAAGTCTACTATAAAATTTTCTGTTGCAAATGCCGCCAGCTAAAGAGGTGGGCACTGGCAGCATGTGCAATCTCATTTTAGCCAGGACAAGGACTAAGCAAGGACTTCTCTACCCAGGCTAAAATCACATCCCTCACTATGCATTTGGAAGAACTAGGAGGGCCGTAAATACCACTTGTACACAAATGCAGATGTACCAAATGCCACAGCAGGATTTTAAAGAGTTGCTTGTCATTTTGGAAATAATGTCCTTCTCTTGCATGGAAGGGGGGCTCTCTTGAAGTATTTGGAATTTGGGGAACTAAGCCAAACTTAGATAGAAGGATGAGGAGCAGAAGGCTTAGGAGCAGAAGGCATGGAGAAATGAGGAAGGGTAAGAACAGTGGACTGAAAGTGCTTGGAGGGGATGGAAGATGGGAGCAGGAGGAGCGCACATGGGCAGGAACCAAGGCACATGTTGTCTGGAGAAACATATCCTGGGACTGTAGGATAGAAATAAATTAAGGGATGGAAACTGAATGAGGGAGTACAGGAGCAAAAGGGGTTGAATGGAACCAAAGGAGGACAAAGTCCAGCCAAAGGATGGACAGACATCTCAAAGGAGTTGCGTATGATACTGCAGAAACTGAAGTTGGACATAGTGTTTGTATGCCTCAGTAATTCTAAGCTGCCTGGCAAATAGCTGTGAAACCCTCCATCTTTTTCTGGTGATGAGTCTGCATACTGTTGCTATCTTCTGTCCCACTCATTCATTTGCTCACACAGCATAGGGCTGTGTTGAGAGCCTAAAAATTCTGACTGTCTGGCAGGCCAACATGTTTTTCATCCTGCGATAAATAAAGCCCCAGAGTCCCTGAAATACTTCTACGAGTTCTCTCTATGAAAGGCATCTAAGAAAAGAACAGTTTTAAGTGGAAAATACTTAAGGAATTTGGAAATAGAACTTTAAAAGAGGTTTAAAAGTTACTCATCTGTAGGATAAATTTTGGGGATTTTATTTTCAATTTTAGCTTTTTGAAAAACCAAGACAAACACAGCATTAAAGGCACTTTAGATTTACAGAGGTAAGTACTTGAAAGCTGGGAAATGCTCACATGAAAGTTTCTGGTGCAACCTGCTTTCCCTTCTCCCTCTCCCTTTATGCCAGTATTGTGACACAATTTTCAGTTACACAGTGGTATGTTTTTGGCAATATGAGAACCTGTCCTCATTCAACGCACAGAAAAGATAGTGCTCCAGGAATAGTCCTGGGTGATACAGTGAATGAGATTTGTCATCTTCAGCTTATCATGGAAGTGTAATTCTTCCTTCATCAGCTAGCGGTGGCACAAGCATCCTATCCTACAGTGTAGAGACAGCCTGTGTAGTATTTTATAAATATGAAAGCATTGGAAACTGTACACTGTTTTGTTATGAAATTACAACTGTAATCTTAATAGTATAGGGAGACAGTTCATTCAAGTATGCGTGTGTGAACACGTGTGTGTGTGTGTGCACATGTGAGTTCATTGTGCTATGGCTGATGTTATGTCTCTATAATAACATCTCCACTGAGTGTGCTGGCTTTTCTTCAAATGTATAACTAACAGGGAAAGGAGGGCACTTTATATGGAGGAATGAGAGGAGACAGCAGCTCAGAGAACTCGGATGGATGCTTTCCTATCAGGGAATAGTCAGGGTTGCTTCTGTCTTGGGAAAATCGGGAAGTCTTATCACCGCCCATTGTGGCAATGGTGGAAACTGCAGCATGATGGATATATGGGTATTGTTAGATGCCCGAACCCTACCCACCCTGTTGCCATCTGATGCTTTGAGATCTGCAGTTACACAAATTGAGAATTCTTCGTATATTTTCTTCTCTCTTACAGCATAATGTGAATGCGAAAGCCAATGTTTAATTTCCCGTATTACGTGGTCACACCTCTTTCCTAGCACAAGTGTGCCGAGCATTCTGCCAGATGAAGAGAGTAACATTTCAGACCTACGCCTTCACTCGGACTAGGATAAAAAGGCTGAAGGCTCTAAAGAATTTGGCCGTTAACATTTGATACCATATCAGTTGGCAGATCTGATGCCTGGAAGGATGTTAATAAACAGATAGGTTTGTTCCTGGTTTCTGGTAAGAAAACAAAACAGGAGAACTGCTGTTTCTGAATGGTATGGCTAACAGCTTCAGGGCATAAGCTAATTCTGCTTCCCCCTCCTGTTTAGCACTCTCATTTATAGATTTATGGCTCTGAGTAAGTAGGGAGGTATGAAGTTGGCTGTAATTGGTACTGTGCATAAAGTAAATGATAATTTCAAATGTGGCTGCTCTGCCAGCTATTACATTTTTTTTATTTCCTTGGCTATTGCTCTTTTTAGACCATTGGGATTTGTTTCACGTGTGGAATATTTTAGCTCCTGGGAGATGAATTCTACCTCAGGGCCACAATCCTGTGGGAGTTATGTTGTATCTCCTAGGCTGCAAGTTAAGGTATCAATGCATGATTTCAGACGTCCATAGTTCACTAAGGTTACTGCAGGTATGAAGGATTGTTCATTTTTCTTCTGGTATCTTAATTTAATATGGGTAAGCATTACAAGATGTCACATGAGCAAAGCATGTTCTCCTGGTTTCCCAGTGTCTCCTTCCAGTGAGTCAGGCAGTCAGCCACCCAGTGTTTACCGGGCAGGGTCCAGTCCCAACAGGATTTTTACAAAAGGAATATGAAAAATATACTGACTTTGAAACCAGGGGCCACTGGCCTGCAAGTAAGTGAAGAAACTAGTAGGGTCAGAGGGAGGAGATGATCCATAACTGGGAAAAGCACCTGAAGGTGGGAAGCAGGAGATAGAGGTTAACCCAGAAGCCATGGAGGAGAGAATTGGAAAGTTCAAGAGAAGATGGAGTGAGTGGGAAACCCAGAAGGCAGGAAGTGGATAAGAAGTTCTGCATGCACTAGATGCAAATCTAGATACCCACTTGGGGTATCTTAGTTTTGTAGTGCTTACCTTGAGGGTCTCTGAGTTTGGCTTTCCTGATGAAATGCTACATACTCATAATTTTGTGGCAGCTGCAGTGCTAAGCACATCAAACACAGTGAAAGGCAGCTAAAGGGAATCCAAAGGGTGGCATTGTTACCCAAGATGCTGACCCACATTCAGGGGTGTGTAAGACATCCAAGGACCCGTATGCCTTGTTGAAGCTGTACTGTTGTGCCACAGATTTACCGGTGCCTGTAAGGGCCAGGCTCGGAGGGGACAATGTCCCTCCAGCTTCTGGAGTAGAATGAGAGCCTAGAATCAGGTGTCCTGCTGTGCTAGTCAGCAACGATTTTTCCCATGTATCTATGAAGGGTTTTTTGTGCACCTTGAAATTAGTGATCAGTATAGCCTGGGGGAGGATGCGGTCATCCTAAACTCTTGAACCATAGCAACACGCCATATCTGAGCTTAGAGATGTGAAGACAGCCACTATCTCAAAGAGAAGCTTAGTGTCACCTTTAGGTGGGACTGGTCTTGTTCTGTTGGCTTCAGACCTAGCAGCCAAATCGCTCTGCAGAGAGTGTTACGGTACTGCTGTGTGGCTTTCTGGAGTGCTGCTTCGGGGTTCGCCTCTTGCCCCTCCCTGACATCTCTGGGTCTCCCTTGCTGTTCTTCTCCAGCTTTGCAAATTGTGCACCATTGCAAGATGCCGGCCCGGCAACATCCGCACGGAGGCTGAACGGTGGCAGCTGGCATCGCCTCTTAATATAGAAGTGAGGGGTGCGGCTGCACAGGCGGCATGGTGCAGATCAGTTTGGGAACAGGCTGTATGCTAAAATGAGTTTCGTTGCACACTGCAAAGGCTTATGGGGTTGATACTGAGCCTGTGGTGCAGCGTTAAGTACACAGAGGGAAATACAGTCATTTAAGGGCTTTCAGGAGCAAGCACAGGCGGTATATAGCAGCCTGGGTGCCTACTCAGAGATGGACTGTGGTAGGAGGTGAGCAGAACGGGCGTCCCAGGGCCGGATGGGACTGCAGCTCTCGTGGAGGCACCTCAGCTATCTGCAAAACCACTAGCTCAGGTAATGTGAAGATCAGAGCTGTGGCAGCACGAAATGTCTGCGTGGGCTGGAAAATCCTCCTGCAAACCATTGTGGAGCTCCATGCTGTCTCTGCTATGCTGCTTGAAGCTTGCTCGTTTAAACTCGGTACAGGATGAGTTCAATCACAGCAGTGATTGCATATGTAGACATGCCCTGTATCCTCTTATGAACCTCAGGAGCTTTTCCATCCCTCCCAAAAGCTGTTTTTAAAGGATTTCTCAATAGTTAACCATGTGAATGAATAAATCATAATTATGATTCAAATAATCCTGTGAATGAATAATTCTTTGTAATATTTGAAAAAGGAATCTCAGCAAGCAGCATTTTACTATTACAAAGGTAAACATTTATTACTTTTTTAAAAAGAAAAGGTATATTCTCCAGCAAAGTATTTTTCATCCAGTTGCCATACCCTAATTATGTATAATATGAAAGAAAAATATGCTTCCTTGTGTGACAGCCATCTTCACATAAATGAAAAAATACGCTTCCTTTTGCAACAGCCATCTTCAATGCTAATGAGTGAGAAAGGAAGAAGGATTAAGTGACATTTAAATCATATTCATCTCCTTCCTGAGGACAAAGCCAAAGAAAGCAGCCATAGTCAGCCAGTCAAAATGTCCAGAGCCTGAAGTAAGTGAATATTGCCAGCTAGTTAGAGGGATCGGGAGGAGGGGTAATAAAGAGGGGAATGTTTTCTTCCAGATCTGTACTGCTAAGAGATAGTGTAGGCTAAGCATATGGCTTGCAGCCAGCAACGGCATCAGATACTATGATGATAAAAGCCTGCTTAATAATATTTAGCACCGACAAAGGGCTTTCAAGGGAAAGACAGACTTTTGTCCTGGGAAGGGTGGAAGCAGCCTCACCTGTTAGCCTCATTTTCGGAGGAAGAAAGTACACTGCCATGGGTTTCTCTACGCTTTCAGATGCCAAGCGTGACGTGGATGGAGCAAGCCACAGGTTTCTAAAGGCAAAAGAGCTGGAAGTCTGATTGCCTGTTTTGGCAGTCTTGGCTCCCAGGGAGACCAAGTCCTGACTGTGTGGTGGTGAACAAAAAATTGAGCAAGCTCACGTGTTTGGCACCTGGGAACAGGGGCAAGCTCTATCCACCCCCACTGAGAGGAAAGAAACTGCATTTACCTGTGTCTTTCCCCCGTCGCACTGTTCACTGTGTGACAGGTTGCCTCCATCAGTGCATGGTCCGATGCCGCTGTCGTGCTTGCGTCATGGCCATGACCTTTATAAAGGGGGGTCCGCCA
>NW_010514934.1:0-208 GCF_000687285.1 Phaethon lepturus | reverse complement strand
AAGGGGGGCCCCCCCCAGCCACAGGCACGGAGTGACGAGCTCAAGGTCAACTACAGCCTGCGGCGGGGACAGGAACAACACCGAGGTCTCCCGGGTGCCACGGCTGAGCTCCGAGCGCCGACGGGAGCCCGCGCTCTTTGCCAGCCCCCGTCCGGGTCTTGACTGAAGGGACGGGGGCAGGTTTCCAGGGCGGAGGGGTGGGGGAAAA
>NW_010514933.1:9855-14519 GCF_000687285.1 Phaethon lepturus | reverse complement strand
GTTGGACTGGGTGGCCTGGAAAGGTCCCTTCAGCCCAAACTGGTCTGTGAGACTGTGATTCTAATAAGCTACAAAAAATATTTCCAGTGTAATGCTCAAATCTTCTAATGCACATGGGTACATAATCACGAGACTGACCATAGAAA
The DNA here is from genome assembly GCF_000687285.1 of Phaethon lepturus. NCBI lineage: Eukaryota > Metazoa > Chordata > Aves > Phaethontiformes > Phaethontidae > Phaethon > Phaethon lepturus. The sequence goes on along the minus strand of NW_010514933.1, from coordinate 14,373 downwards.
ATCTTTTATTTCATAACAAAATTTTACATATTCAGTCTAAAAGCATGTACATTTCATCAGGTATATCAAAAGTAAAACATACAGGAGTTTCAGTACATGCCTAATAAAATAGCTTTTCTTCTTTCTAACTGATTTCTCCAAATCAAATGCACCAAGACCTAGAGGATGATAGCAGAGGTTTTTTAACTATGTGGAAAACATTACTAGTGCAGAAAGCTTTTTTTGTTAATCTCTATAAAGCTTAGTGCTAGCTTAGGGCAAGCATACACATATATGGGTACAGCAAGAATTATACGGTACAATCTATTATTCATAAAATTGTCTCCTAAAAGTGGATTTTGAGAGTTAGCTCAAATGAAGGACTTGGGAGTCAAAACACCACTTACACCTGAGTCTGAAACTGTAAGTCCAAACCCTGTAAGACCTGCCTAAGGGCAGCCAAATTCGCCACCGTATTCCTTCTTTGACCCCAACGCTGCTGATGCCCTGGGATTTTGGGAGATGCTGGGACCAGAACGACTCGTGGCACCAAGGAAGGTGGGGTCCCTGCGCCTGCCCCCCGGGGCTGCGGGCACAACGCAGCCGCAGCCTCCTCCGGGACAGCCGCCGGCTCTGGGTGAAGCTGTGAGGCACATCCCAACTCCTGCACAAGACAGTGCTCGCGGCAGCCACAACACCAGAGAACTAGACCCCCGGGTCGTACCGTAGGCTGGTTACCAAAGCATGACATGTCCGTTCTCAAGAGCCCTGGACCTTACTAACAGGGTAACTAACTCTGCATTGCCGGGAAACTGTCTCAAACAGCAAGTTTCCCACACCAACACAGAAGGTTTCCTCCTCAGGCATTTCACTTTTTTCAGAATCACTTGCTTGAATAACTTTTTTTCAGCTCATTCCTGATTTTTACTTTATAACATGGTGTAAATGTGGGGTTTTTTACACCGTAGCAGTTTTTACTTTATACCATACAAAGTTATTCATAAATACCAATCCCAGTAGTGCCCTAATTCCTACCTATCCATGATGGATATGCTCCTAAAGCCTTCACTAAAAAAAAATTACCAACAGCAACTCACCAAGCATCATGATCTACTTTCAGTCACGTTTCTGAATGCTAAAGTATCATTTTTAAAAATAGCTTTAAGATAAATAGATTTCCACAGAAGATCACCATATAGAATAAAAATAAGAATTTATAATAAGAATTCTTCTAAGAATTTAAATTTATCAGATGGTCTATGTTTGCAAGGACAGCACATCTGCACCTGATACAGGTGGCATTATGGGGATACTCAGTAAAATGGAAAGCTGTTTTAATGTCGGAATAGTAGTATGCTTTAATCTGTGAATAAATAGCATTTTTACACTGCATGGCTTCTCTGTATAAAACCCGTGGTTACCATGACTAAAATACATAATAGCAAAATATTTCTCTTGGTTGGATATAAAGTGTATTTCCATTAAGCCTATATTTAAATGCCTATAAAACATTCACAGAAAGTTAAAAACAGTCTTTTGTTATTGGTTATCTATACTTAAATTATTGTCAACAAACTAACTCCTACCAAAAACCTGGGAAATCTTTCAAAATATTAAAAATTTAGGACTACATGCAACACCAACAAACATTCACACAACTTGTGCTGTGACCAAGGATGCTATCAGGCAAGCTGTAGTTCAGCTATATGCTCATTTTTCACTTTATGCTTCAAAAAACCCTAAGTTTTATTCACATCTATCCAGTTGACTTATGCTTATATTTTTAAATTTCTACTGTAGTGATAGGAAATTATCTTTTTTCACATTTGATTTCAATACATATTACTTTCCTACTCATTTTTTTCTTTAACATTTTCAGTTTTCTTTAGTGATTTTGAAAAGGCAATGTAACAGTCTATACTTCAGACTCCTTATATGTGAGATGTAGATAAGTATATCTCACCTTTTAAAGAACTTTAGGATCTCCAGATGAGAAGTTAAAAATAAAAATGATTTATCATTCTTACATAAAATTAACCTCACAATTCTGAGCCTGCAGCAGCCAGCTGAGTCACAAGCTCTTTTTTTTTTCGGTGTCCAAAACTGAGAAAGGAAATACCCTCTCAACCCCTGCAAAATATCAGCAGGGGGAAACAAAGTCCCTACGACTCTAGCATGGACTTTGAAAAGAATGATTCACCTATAAAACTGTACTGAAATATGACAACAGTTCCTATGAGCAAAACCAAGACCCAGCTCCAGCAATTTGCTGTTCCATCTTCATCTCACAGCTGCAGTTCCGTTACTTTTGAGTCAGACTGTCGTGGATGTGGGGGAGACACTAAATAATTTTTTCAGTGCCTTGTCTTTGTCTTTCTAGGCTCAGACTAGATACCGAAATTAAAGGCAGCTGGCAAAGCAGAATTAAAAGTACAAGAACAGTAATGAAGGGTTTAGCTCCGCAGCAAGACTTCACTTACAGAAACGTGTCTGTGCTCACATAGGTACCCTTCGGTAACGGTCGAGTAAATTTTCTTGTTAATATGATGACATACATGTAAGAGTGGCAGGACAAACGGATGATGTAGGGCAAGAAGCCTCTCCCTAGTGCCTGCAAGGGTCGTGCTAGCCATAATAGTCAGGGTTTCTCTCTCATGTCTGAGCAAGAAGCCTCACAGCCAGAAGATATAATCAGGTTTGTCTCGCTCCGTGTGGCTTACGAGCCCGTGACAACAATTCAGTTTAAACCGAGTCCCTGGGGGGAGGGCTGAGCTCACAGTCCCCTCACCAAAGTCCTCATAGGACTGGTATACCCGCGAGGGTCACCTCCCTCCATGGCCAGGACATCTACCATTTATGTGCCAGCGACCAGGGGGGGCACCTAGGAGTACGAGACCCACTTTTCCCCAGAAAGTCACTAGTGCCAGTGCGTTTTCTCCCACAAAGCCTACGAAAGGCTGTTGACCCCCTTCCCTTCCCTCCCAGTCCCTACCAGTACCGTCTGAATATGCTCTGAGTGGACCGAGTTCTCCCTGACTTTTTCCTCATGGGGAAAAATACAATATGAGCACACTGACAAGGGTGTTCTACAGGATATTAAAACAGACTTTCTTCTCCTATTTACTAGGAGGAAAAAGTACTTCGACTCAGGTTTTTCGGACACACTAGAGAATATAGTGATGCACAGGCATCCCTCTGGGATTAAAATATCTACTCATACAACTGCAAGAGTCTCAGTAAAAGGAACTACAGACTTAACTTGAAGGAGAAAAAGGATAGTTACTAAAACACTTATTAAGCCTAAACTTTGTTTTGCAAAACAACAGATGTTGCACTAAATTATTCCATTGAACTATTTAAAGAACTTAGGAGTTGGCTTCCCAGCCTCCCTGCACTGCTACTGTGCTCCTATTGTACACAGATTCGAAGAAAAAAAAAAAAAATCTGTTTTCAACAGATGCTGTTTTAGCAACCAAAAATAACCATGAACACCAATAAAATAACCAATAAAGAAATTATAAGGAGGAACAGATGACAGTCATGACACAGCCCCGTACTATGTTTAATCCCCATGAAATATGTGAAATCCTTGTGCTTGAAATAAATCCTTATGATACATTTCTCAAAGCTTTCAGGAAAAAGGTAGAGTGGTTTATTCTCAAAGCAAGGAACATTAGTAAGTGCCCCACAGCATGGCATAGAGCACTGCAGGGGAGATCAGCGTCTTTTTTTGCTCCTGACATGATTTTTCTACTCCGTACGATTCCCAGTCTGAGATGCCCCTGTTGAGATGCACTTTGCGCATGTTCAGTCTTCTTACATGACCGTGCAATGGCATTTCTGAGAGTGGACGTAGTTCCTGTAATCAGCAAGCTGCTTCATGTACAAATTGGAGGGCCATCTGTGCATCTCTACAAAATTGCGCTCCTCCACTAAACAAAGCAATAAAGGAATTAAATGTAATATCCAAACACATAGCACAAGTGCAAAACATCTGTTTTTTAAAATAGGTTAACGAACATGAAGGATATGAGTAGAAAAGTAAAGATGAGTGCTGTCCGTTTTACTGTAGTGCAGATGTAAACGTTACCGCACAATGTTCCCTTGCCTTTAAGTTAGCAATAAATAAGTTACTTGATGAAATAAACACAATAGTCATTAGAGAGTGAAGAGGTATTATCCTAAAGATGAATATTCTTTATCCTTAGAAAATAAGCAGATGTGGCAATGAACTGCGAGGGGTTTTCTATGCTGCAACACTAGAAAGGAGTTATTACGCCAATTGTTTGTCTCAGGACTCTTACAGAGAGCAAGGTGAGGCGAGCAGTTAAGAATTCAGCAAGACTTTTTTATGGCATGTGTCTTTTGTCACTGATGAAATCATGTAATGGACTTTTTAGCTGTATTGCTTAGATGAATCACAGAACCACAGACCAGTTTGGGTTGGAAGGGACCTCTCCAGGCCACCCAGCCCAGCCCCCGGCCGTGAGCAGGGACATCCCCAACCAGAGCAGGTTGCCCAGAGCCCCGTCCAGCCTG
>NW_010514933.1:0-9630 GCF_000687285.1 Phaethon lepturus | reverse complement strand
CCCGCCACAGGCTGAGCCCCCCCAGCTCTCCCGGCCTGTCCTCCCGGCAGAGCTGTTCCAGCCCTCTGAATCCCCTTTGCCTTTTCAGAAACAGATATCCTCCCTACCGCAGATCTTCCCAAGTCATCCTGCAGCAGGGTTGCCCAGACCTTTTTGGGGCTCAGGCCAAGGCACAGCAGAGAGACCTGCCGCCGGGGAGGGCGGGGGTCAGGGACGTTGCAGTAAGAGTGGGCAGCAGGCAGCACCCACCCGCTTGCCTTCTGCAACTTGCAGGGATGCTTCTGAAGGTTTCAGCTGTGGGAAGGTCCCTAGAGAGCTGCTGCCTCGTGCTGCGGCGCTTCCCCTGAACCTTGAGCTGATGTTGCGTTTTGGAGTCCTCAGACTCCAGCTACCCGTAACTGCTGCCGTTGGGAAGCGTGCTCCCACCTGAATGCGCCTGAGAGCGTTTGGCAAGCTGGATCAGAGGGCTCCACCCCACCCACCTATATTCACTTATGCGCTCCTGTTTCTTTCCTCTGGCTGTCTCGGTGCAAGTTTGAGAGCCGAGCAGAGCACGTCAACCCTTCAGTGAATCATGCAGACGGGACTCAGAGGAGGGAGAAAAGCAAAGGACAGGCTGCCAGGCAAGTGGATACCAAATCTCAAAGGATACTGGTCCACTCGTACCCTTTTCCTTCGAGTCAATCCACAGGCGCTTTCCAAAACAGCCAGCCTGGTATCAGCCACCCACCGGAGAGTTCAGAAATCTCATCCTAGAGCCATCAGCTTTAGTGAAGAGAAAGGGGATCAGCTCTGCATCAGCCCTGGATGCTCCACGAGTGGTGGAAACATGGAGGAAACTCCAGGCCATGGCACACCAGACATCTGGTGTGGTGATATTGTACAGTTCATCCCCAAGTTACTCACGCACTCTCAAGTGCTGACAAGTACCGATAAGTGATGTTTATCAGAAACATCACTGCAACACCACACACCTCAAATCCTGTGTTCAGAGTGGGGCCCCTCAGTACAAGAAGGACATTGAGGTGCTGGAGCGTGTCCAGAGAAGGGCAACAGAGCTGGGGAGGGGTCTGGAGCACAAGTCTGCTGAGGGGCGGCTGAGGGAACTGGGGGTGTTCAGTCTGGAGAAGAGGAGGCTGAGGGGAGCCCTCATCGCTCTCTACAGCTACCTGAAAGGGGGTTGTGGTGAGGTGGGGGTTGGTCTCTCCTCCCAAGTAACCAGCGATAGGACGAGAGGAAATGGCCTCAAGTTGTGCCAGGGGAGGTTTAGATGGGATATTAGGAAAATGTCTTCACTGCAAGAGTGGTCAGGCATTGGCACAGGCTGCCCAGGGAGGTGGTGGAGTCACCAGCACTGGAGGGGTCCAAAAAATGTGTAGATGTGGCACTTCAGGACACGGTTTAGTGGGCATGGTGGTGTTGGGTTAACAGTTGGAATTGGTGATTTTAGAGGTCCTTTCCAACCTTATTGATTCTGTGATTCTGTGATGAGTTTCAAAACAGGCTCATATGCAGCCTGATATCCATCAGGATAACTACAACATGGAGACAGAAGTGCTATTATTACTACTTTCCACAGCAGAAAAAAAAAAATACGCAATATTGGTAAATCGATTTCCCACAGGGGAAATGGGAAACTGACAAGTAGATGTGCCTAGATTGAGCTCTGCAGTGACCCTAAGTCAAAAGGGTCTCTGTGCTCTCCTGTCTCACCAAGGGGAAGCCAGAGGCACTTCCCACCTTCAACAAATGGAGAGGACAACCTGATTCTTGCAGCTTCAGAGGAACCTCAGGGTGGTTGAGACCAAAGGTCTATCACAAGAAGATACCACAGACAGTTATTGAAAACACCTCGCCATCTGAACCACCAGGAAGGGAAGCAAAGCAAGTCAACTGTGGGCCAAACCCACTGGTAGGTGACACCTGCCAGCACCAGTGCCCTGCTCTTTCATGTTTAATCAAGATCAGGCTATACAAAATAGCAATTTCAGAAGATGCACAGATGGGCCACTGAAAGACAAATTCCAGGTTCAAACAAAGCAGGGAAGACCTACCTCTCCTTTCTTTGCTTCTGTATTCCTTCTGGAATACACTGGCCCCATACCAACAGTCTGAACATGAACCACAGGTCAAAAAGATGCACCCATCAAGATCACCTTCATTAGGATGATGAAGAATCCCACAAGCAATGAGCAAAACTTTCTAGAGTTACATGTCAGGAAACAAACATACTGTTTGGGAAAATAAGTATCAGTTCCCTGGAAGAATCTGGGTTTATTTACTTGAATGGACATTAGTTATTTGATTTCATGAGATCTGCTGGAGAATACTATAAGAATCCTATTTTCTTCAAAGAAAACCCCAACTCTTAAAGATCACGTATTGGAAGTGACTCATTACCTTGACTCAAATGTACAAGCTAAACAAAATTATACACATAAGGTGGAGGGGTTGACATAAAATGACCAACCTGCCCTAGTCGACTCAGTTATGTGTGGGAACCTGGCCATCAGCACAGGAACCAAAAGAGAGGGGGATGCAGTTGCTGGCGGTACTGCTCTTCATGTGTCACATGCTGGTCTCACAGCAGGGCGGTGAACCATCCAGCTCAAAGACTCTGGGCTGTATATCCTAAAGAAGTCCTAATCACCTTCTCATGCAGGAGTATTATTGTCCAGTCTCTCACACCTATCCAAGCAGAACTGCAAAACATTTCTTGTTTTAAAAGTTATTAATAAATTACCTGAAAGATCTTGAAATTCAGGCTTTTGACTGAAGATGAGGTAGTTAGTGGCAATAAAATGAAGAAGCCAAGTTGAAAGGCAATCAGAATTGTGAAACTGTGAGAAGAAAGGAAACACATAACTTAATACTACCATGTCTAAAACACAACCATGCTTTGCATGTCAAAATATTTTAGATTTCCACTGTCAACATAGCAGTTTACCAAATGAAGTTTTGACTGTAGGAGATGATGAAGGAAAAGGTATTGCTGGAAATATGTAGATAGATGGAGACTCATGAGTGAACAATAAAACTCCCTCCCACAGGTTAGGTGTGACCTAACCCCTGGGGCCCCTTTGGTCACAAATCTTGGAAATTTTTGTTTTCTGCGCAGAAGCAGAGCTTCAGAAAAAGGAAGGTAAGGAGTGCAGCATGTTGGTTTTGTTGTCTTCTCTCTCTCCACAAAATGCTGTTCACTTAAGACAATATCCTACCCGAGACTTGTAAACAATTCAGGTTTTATTTTCTTCTTCTGTTTTCCCAATTTGTTTTTACTGTTTCTCTTTCTCTTTTTCCAGCCTCTAATCTTTTCTTTTCATGCGTTTTATGTATTTCACTCAATATTCTACCAGGTTGGATTTCCTTTGCCACTTGCACCTCATACAATTTTCTTTTTGACTAAAAGAGGAAGTAGTGCATCTTCACTTGCCTTCATTTCACTGCCTTTTCTGGCAGAAGCTGTAATTAATCTGACGCTGCAATGTGTCCTTGATGAAGGAAATCACACAGATTATGACTGTGTGATTTCACACAGTGTATGACTGCACATTCTGCAATAAAAGGTTGAAGCCCTTATTTTAGCCAGCCTTGTGCCACCAGATATCAACAGGTTGCATATCAACGTTTGTCCTTGGGAATGGAAATTATTAAGATCTTAAAAATCATAACAATTAAACAACACCCACAAATTAGAATCAACATAAATATTCTTATTTGATATATACAACCCATACCTTAGCTTTTTTGAGCAAGCTAACAATACTGAGACTTGTGGATGCCAGTTCCCTGCTAGGCATGCTCTGAAGCTGTGTGATAATGTAAAGCTCACAAATATGCTGGAGTCTCATTACTTGGTACATCTCTGCACAGATCAAGAGGGACATAGCTTGGAGAATACTGGCTGAAAAACAAGAAGACATGTGACATATATTTTACCTGTTTGACAAGACTATCAAAGCCACTTTTCACCGAATCATCTTTTAAACATCTAACAATAAACACAAAATCAAATTGCTGGTGATCACCTCCTTTTATTTTTCATTATTATCATTATAAGTTTCCTATATCACTCTCTTTTCCAAATGAACTATTTAATTAACAGGAAAAGAGTAGTTAGTACTTTTTAGAAGGTAAGTATAATAAATTGTTGTCAATATCCTGTACCTTGAAGATGCTGAGTCAAATGCTGCTGGTCTATTTAAAGTAAGGATTAATAACAGGTTTTAGATTTCTAACTTCTCATTCAAAAAAAAACCTCTATGATACATGTACAAGAAAGTATAGTAAAAAGGCCAAAAAGAAACCAAATCAACCATATTTTTAAAAAAATACTGTACAGTGTTGCATATTTAAACTGACAGGCAATGAAATGTTAGACAAACTAAAAAGAAAAACGTACGGGAAAGCCTAAGCACAAGATAGAATTATTTAAAAAGAAAACAAAGCAAAAATACATGTCATCATTCATTCATTCATTATATCAAAGGAAAATTATCTGTATTTAAATAAAATTTCTTATTTAGTTTGTAGGTTTTTTTCTCATTAAAAAAGACAAAGGTTAAGACAGAAAGAATGCTCTAGCTCAATTTTTCTAGCCAAATACTCCAGTTGAGACACTTTTTTCTGGTTTTACATACAAATAAGATATCCATGTGTATAAATAAGGTATTCGTGCAATTTAGCCTTGTTCATATTAAACTTAACAAAATATGTGCTAAACAAAATTACAGTTTTGAAATAGAACCCAGAATTGAGATTAGAAAGCTGTTACGATGTAGAAGAATTCCAAATATTATAATGGACCAGAAATGACATTTCACAGTTTTTCGTCTTGCTATGTAAGCACAAAACAAATACAGCATCTTAATACTGATATTTGTTCTGCCTGCAGTTGAGTTTACTTGAATAAGGCTGAATTGATTACTTTTTTTTGCACAATATGAACAAGTTCTCTTTCTTGAGACATTATACATTAAAATATTGGCATTTTTCAATTAAATAAATGCTGCTACATTACTCTGTATCAATGCCCCACTGCGGAAAAATGAGTAACAGGTATACATGTACTTTTAAATTTTCTTACCTGGGCAGCAGGAGTCGGTATAAAGATACTCTAGAAAGGAGAGGAAAGTGTCTTTGGAAACCCCATACACTGGAACCAGAATACTATTTGCTTCTAGATAATTACCATTAAACATAGCTGCCATTACCTCACAGCGAGCTACCAGAACTGCTCTGTGGGCTGGTACAGTTGCACCTGCAGGATGCAAGACAAAAATCTATGATGATTTTATATACACAGAAAGATCTGCATTTTAAAGCTGATATTTTCTTAGAAGGCCTTCAATTCACTGAACATGATTAAAGTGTTTAAAATTAACAATATCCAATACATTACTAACAACACACTCTATACCAGTCAAGATGTTTACATCTGCCTAGTAGCCACCAGCAAACAAAAAGGAATACAAATTTATTGTGACAACCTGCTCCCAACATCAGGTGCTCCCAAAAGGTCAAACTTTTATCAGTCAGAAACAGGCTTTCAACTAGGAAAAAATCTGACACCACTGTCATTACACCAGTTACACTAACTGGCCCATTGCATAAATATGCAGTGCTGTGAATTATTATGCAAATCAGTAATTTGTATTCATCAGTAATCCCATTGGTAATGAATGTGTGTTTCAGAAGTCAACCTTTCACATAACCACACAAAGCAGAGAAAGGCAAATTACACCAGATGAAATTCCATTAAATCCATGAAGTAGGTAGGAATTTAACCAGATTAAATATTTTGCCTAAGTGAATTTCCTGATGGTTGTCTTACGAAAATAATGCTGATAAATTTTTCCAGAAATTTTTCCCTTTTGTAATATTTGCAAGTGAATCATTTACTTTACTGCAGCATTTGGAAGACCTAGTAAGGTTAACAGCCCAAGGTGGTAGAGGTCTTACAGGCTCTTAACGAAAACGTTGACGACCTGAGCTGCCAGCCCTGACACTCGGACTTCTGCAGAGCCCAGCTGAACTGGACAGTCCTGTGTGCAAGAGAGTGCCAAACAAGTGCCAGGCAGGACAGTAACCAAAGACAGAATGAGAGCTTACGGTCGGATGTAAATGTTTTAATCGAAATTCTAATAAACAGATCAAATGACATGCAAGATAAATATACCGTAAATACTTCTACAGAAGTTAGTCTTAATTTCCTCCTTAACCACAACCCTATCACCTACCTAATTCCTTGAACACATCTGGCACTTTTTCATTTTTGTTCTATTGCTATTCACTTGCGCTTCTACTTCCAAATTGTCTAAGCTGCATACAAAATTTACGTATTTCTACAGAGAGAGAACACATGTGAATGGTATTATAGATTTTTGTGAATGGTATTATAGATTTTCACACATGACACGAGCAATACACGATGCAGGTGTGATGTAAGACAGGCATGCTGTTCTGCATGTGCACGCAATTGGATATTTACCTACTAACTAGGAGGTTCAGTCATGTTATGAGTCTTTACACAGACATAAGAGACTCCCATTTTCAATAGCTCCCAAGTACTTTTGTAAGCTGGAAAGCTCAAAGCAACCCCCAATATTCAAGGAATTGAAGTTGAAGACTTGCCAATGTATTTGCCTGATCAAGACTAAAGCCTTCAGGTTCTATAAGTAATTATCTAATTTTAATACAATTATTGTGGCTGATGAGCTAGAGAAAAAAGGCTTGGAAGATTTATGAAGCATTAGGAAAAACAGCTCACAGTTTAGTAGTGGCTAAGCACGCTTTTCAAAAAATACTTGTCAATGCATTTGGCAGTAATTTCTTTTCTATACAATAGGCAGTAGTGATATGGTTCCATCAGCTTCCCACAAAGTCTCTCTCAGGAGTGGGACACTGAGATGAATTATTCATGTCATTAAACTCAGCATCAGTATTTTGTTCTCATTTTCAAAGATCGTTTTGTTTTTCCTGTCTATTAAACAGAACATCTAGAAAGAATTTGCTTGTCCTCACGTGCTTATGTTTGATGGATTAATACTTCATATTTGGCTCTGAGGTTTAAAACTGAAAATAATTAACAATTGTCTAATTCTAAAAGACCATTTCTGCATGAAGGGTGGGCGTGCACAAATTACGAAAATCATTAGCATTTAAAAAAGTCTCATTCTTGTTCTCACAAAAACATGCAACACTTTCCCTCGCTCTGTGTCTTTATTTTTAAGGGTGAATGCATTTAGTTTCCAGAAAAAGTCACCTATGACACCGCAGCATATTGTTGCACCCAAGGACATTCTTTGCAGACAAAATGGGAACAGAAGACAAGTTTCACCGGCACAGCTCCTGCCCGTACCTTTGCTGAGGAGCGCTTGGCATCTTTGTGAACAGACCTACGTAATGCCACCAACAACCTTTGCAACTCAACAGCCTGTTACAGACAAGTCGGCACGGAAAGCCAGCCACTGCTCCCCCGTGTCTTTTTAATCCTGGCCACAAAGAGAACTAGACAATTACCATAACCTCAACAGGCTTCTTTTTTTTAAAAAAAACCCCAAACCCACAATAATTTAGATGCTTCTTTTCACAGCTGTAGGGTTAAGCAAGAGGCAGGTCTAACCCAGGCAACTGCAAGGCTGAAGGTTGCTTTCACAAGGAGTCACCTATCATACAGAAGTTGCAGAGACCTGTGACAGAAACATGAAGATTGGTACAGGAGCATCTAGAAGGGCAGTAAAATGCAGCAGGTGTTGATGGCACCTAGATTAGCAGGTCATCAAAACCCCAGCACATCTACATGCATTTCTAGGGATGCCCCATGTTGCGGGAAGAAGGCCAGTGAATAAAGCCTAAGAAGGCACAGGAGTGGGATGTAAGTCCCTGTGAACTTCTGAAGGGTAGAGAAAGGCACATCCACAGCCAGCAGCAGCCTGAGATGGACAAAGGGAAGGTGGTCAGGAGTCAATAACCAGCATCTTTGGTCTTTTCAGAAATCACAGAAACACTAGGTTGGAAAGGACCTTCAAGATCATCAAGTCCAACCATTAATCCAGCACCACCATGTCTCCTAGACCATGTCCTGAAGCGCCACATCCACACGTTTCTTGAACACTTCCAGAGATGGCGACTCCACCACCTCCCTGGGCAGCCTGTTCCAATGCCTGACCACCCTCTCAGTGAAGAAATTTTTCCTAATATCCAATCTAAACCTCCCCTGGCGCAACTTGAAGCCATTTCCTCTTGTCCTATCGCTAGTTACTTGGGAGAAGAGGCCAACACCCTCGTCGCCACAACCCCCTTTCAGGCAGTTGCAGAGAGCGATGAGGGCTCCCCTCAGCCTCCTCTTCTCCAGACTGAACAACCCCAGTTCCCTCAGCCGCTCCTCATCCGACTCCGTAAGTCCATGCCTCTCCAAGGTTTGATGCTGGGCAGAGCCCTTGGGTATGTCCCAGTGCTTGTGCAGATGGGAATGTGAGCAAGATAAATGGATTTTAAAATAAAATCACTGTCCCCTGCGGTGCAATCCTTGGTTTATCCCTGCTACCTTGGTGCTATGCCATTGCAGGAGCCTTTCCTGCAGCACATCCCTCGTTTGCTAAGCCTCCACGGCGTGTGCGTGAATCAGAGGCACGAAGTCCACCATGACAGGCAGAGGGCATTTGTACAGGCTCAGCCCCAACAACCCACGCTGAGGATGGACACTGCTGTAAAGCATCCATAGGGACAAGCATTAGTTCTAAGCAAAAAGTGCTTTCCACAATGATAGCAAAGTATATACAATTTCTTAGTTTTGATGCAACAGAAAATAGAGTCACCTCCATTTCGCACTCTCCTGCAGCAAAGAGACATGCTGGAGGAACAGCGGTGCCCATGCTGAAAGGTACTGTACCTTGTATTTTGAAGATGACATCAGCTAGGACAGGCGTATTAAAAAACAGCCTGAGAGAAGTATTATACAGCTGCTTTATCTGGTGAGATCTGCAGTCCTTTACGGTGTTTAGCTGCAAAATAAATTATTAATAAAACACTGTCATGTGTAGTTGCCCACAAAATAAAAGATTACAAGACATCATTTATAGAGGGAACCAAAACAACAGCCTTTTGCTTTCGACTTCATGTTCTTTTGCTAACGCTACTCAGCTGTGCCTCTCGCACATGCAATCCTCTGCAATCATCTCTGTTGTTCATTTTCCTATTTCCTACAGTGCAGCAGCTCCAACGCGTCTCTGTCTTCTGCTCCGACACCCCAGCTCTCGCCTTGGTACTTTCTGACCTGTGACAAACCTCCCAGCACCTCTGGGCAGGTTTGACCGCATCATGAATCTTCTGGACTCCAAACTTTTTCATACATGCCCTGTTTGGACCCAAGGCTGCAGGTACATGAGGTTTGTGGGTTCTGGGGGAGCACTGATGGGACACACATCCGCCAGCCAGCACGATGCCGCATACGGATGCAAGGCAGACAAAGTTGTGTCTTTCTTGATATTGCCCTGAAATTGCCTCCACAGAAGCAGGGAGAGCTCACAGGCCGAAGCACGCTGCTGGTTTGGGCTGGGACAGAGTTACTTTCCTTCCTGGTAACGGGTATAGTGTTGTGTTTTGGATTTGGGATGGAAAGAATGTTGA
>NW_010514932.1:8050-19748 GCF_000687285.1 Phaethon lepturus | reverse complement strand
CTTTTACAGATAAATGACGTAGTCAACAGTTTCAAGTTAAAAGTTTACAATAAGAACACTAAAATATAACTCATCCAAAACATAGACTTTTAAAAAAAACAGTTTCTCTCTTTACCATTCATTGTTTTGACCTGAGTGGGTACTTTCCCATGCCTCATGAGCGTGTTATTTAACAGTACTTTATAAGAGTAGAACAGCAACAGATTTTTCTATTCTTTAGAGACTTTCCATGGGAAGTAAAAGTAAAAAACACAACTGAATATATGTATCTTTAATCATGGTTAAATATATTAGAAGGGCTGTATTACCATTCTAGGTGTTCTATCAGATAACTATATTTGAGACAATACACCTTTTAATAGTGTGATAATGTGATTATGGCAGCAATATTTGTTTGAGGTTTTTGAGGTTGCTTTTTCTGAAATTCAGTGAAAGTTATTATTACCAGCTATGACTCTTTTTTACACTAAGTTTAATTTTTTGATGTTTTACATCCTGTTTCTAATGGAGTCTGAGCAGTGCAACTCCTATTCACAATGGCAAACACGTACTTGTTGCATTTGAAGTGCTAAGTCCAGTGCTGGCCTCCCCAGTACAGAAGGGAAATGGAAACACTGAGTGAGTCGAGAAAAGGGCCACAAAAGTGGTTAAGGTTTTACACCATTTGTCATATGAGGAGATGCTGAGAGAACTCTTCTGTAGAAGAGAAAGCTTAGGGAGGATCTTATTAATGTGTGCAAATACCTGATGGGGTGGGGGGAAGGAGAGTATGGATATAGCTAGACTGTTCTCAGTGGTAAACCAAATGAAAGAAGAAACGGCAATGGGAACAAACAGAAGTACAAAGAAATTCTGTTTAAATATAAGAAAAAAAAACCCACACACACTTTCTTACCGTCAGGCTAATAGAACTCTGCACCAGGTTGTGGAGTCTGCATTCTTGGACATTTTAAAAATTGAGCTGGACATGGCTCTAGTTGACCCTGATTTAAGCTGGGAGGTTGGACTAAACAATCTCCAGAGGTTCCTTCCAACCTCAGCCATTCTGTAATTCTGCAATCCTATGAATTAATTAAATTTGTCTTGTATGGACTGTGCAATACAGATGTGAAGAAAGTAGGAACAAAAAATCTGTATTCTCTAACGTAAAAGAATTATAAACTTTTAAATTCATGGTAGGGTATCTTATGTAGTACTATACATAGGATATAAACCAAAACAAACATAAATATGTGCAATCCAAGCTACTGGTTTCTAATCCAGTTGCCTAAACATAACAGTGTAGTGCCATTTATGATGCCATAGGGTATGCAACACATCCACCTCTAGCATATATGCCACAGGAGCTATTTATTCTGAGAAACCAAGCAGGCTAATGAAAAGACATGTCAAATTACACCAAAAGCAACTATAAGGCATCTATCTATATTTAGATTCAGGATCTACACTGATTTGCTTACACTCTTCACATAGAAAGGTATAGACCATGGTAGGCTTCATAAGAACATAATAAAGGACTAAGACCAATGGTCTGTCTAGTCCTGCACTTTGTGTGTGAGTGGAAGAAGCTACATAGGGAAAGCACTTTAGCTCTTAAGGTAGATATCTGAAATTGGTCAAGTAAATTTCATAGAGAAGTGCCTATATCCCACTACAGGTTATGAATGAAGGCAGTAGTAAGTAGCCAAGAGGTGCGTGTGTTAGTTCTAGACATTAATGATGCAACTCGGCTACATATTTTAGACTCCTGAATTTGAATGCTTACACATAGAGATCTAAAACTTTATGCTAAGTGTCTAAGCTCCCTTTTTAATTTATTGAGCACTAGAGCTTTCATTTCATCTTAGAGCAGGTACTTAAAACAGATTGGCTAAATTTCACTCCATTTACCATATTTCTATTGAGAGTAATAGGAGCTTAAACACCAAACTTGCATATAGACATTTGGGATAGAATTTAGCTCCAGAATGTACATGTATGGCTCAAATAATTCGTTACACGTAGGCATCTGTTGCTACTTGAAATACCCTGAGGTTACCTACCCATTCTTAACTGCACTCCCTTCTTTCATGTTTGACATCCACATGCAAATATCTTGGGTACCCTGGGATATTTCTGAACTGGCATTGCATGCTAATGGTTAGGCAGGAGAAGTGAGGTTTAGGCTGAGATTCATCTAAAAAGAAATTAGCAGATTTAGGTAACTACTGGTATGAATGCAGGTGATATATATATTTATGTACCCTCTCTATGTATCTATAACTCATTCAGATGTGACTTAGTCTGAGCTGCCATTGTAGTCAGCAAAGACCTAGTCATTATCAGAATTGAGCCTAGATACCCACTCAGTTACCAAGCGTGTGTGTCTACTTAGAGGCATAGTTTTCCAGACTATGTTGACTAGATTACCATTGTGTATAGGGGAAGCTTAGACACCTAAATTTAGTTGATTGCAACAAATCTGTTTTTATGAGATGGATCCCAGCTGTTCTTGTTGCTAAGAGAATGCTCTTATCTTTTGGGAGATTTAACAGTCTTTCTTATCTACCTGCACATAACATTTGTCAAAGGAAAAGGGTACTTTTTAATTTCCTGCCTCATTTTTACAGTACTAATTTAATACAAATAGCAATTTGCATCCCTTACTCTTCCTCTTTTTTGGTATATCTGAAGTTAAAACAGCCTATCTTTTAAAGCACAGTTCTAAAGCAAGATTTCTAATAACATTTTACTTCGTTAATTAGTTTTCCTTCCTCCAAACACCACATATTTTCTGGTAAATAGTATAAGTTTCATGCCATTTTTAAAAATAGCATGCCTTAAAGTGAAGATTTTGCATTTTGACTGTCTCTTTAATAATGTCCATATGGGACATTCATCAAATCCAGTCACAGGATATTGAGTTCCTTCCTTAAAGCAAATAGCTTGATAAACTTTTGCATTCCAGGAAGGAAATCTAGTCCTTTGGTAGAAAAAGTGTGTCATCTTAAGAAACAGCTTTATATATCAGTGTCTTCAGATTTGACCTAGTCTTGGACTAGGTGTTCATTTTGTGTATTGTACTTCTTTTATGGCTTTGCCTTTTTGTTTTTCTTAGATTTTATGTTTGCTGCTTTGTTGTAAATCTAAGGAAAAGTCCATGCATATGAAGGGAGGTTCCCTGAACAAGTTCTGAAAGTTCTCTCTACATAGGTAATGAATATTCTTTCAAATATTTACCCTCCCAAGGAATGCTTTATGTTTCTGTGCATAAACTTGATCTGTTTGTCTTAAATAAGAGAAGGAGGAGGAAAGACAAACTAAGTAGATTGAAAACAAATATGGAATGACATTTACAGTCTAAAACATATATAAACAAGCCTTCTAGAAATAGGAATAGCAGTTGAATCTTTTCTTATTCTAAGCTTTATCCCCTTTCATACTGATGCATGTTAAAAGAAGATAACTAGGGAGAATGAAAATACTAATAGAACGCTTATCTTGTTCACCATACACAGAATGTTACATTTGTTTATTCTTTGCTGCTGAGGTGAAGGCATGCCTTCTGGAGCGAAGGCATCTAGATGTGGTAACATCATAAGCGGCCAAACTTAAGATATATTTATCTTAGGCAAGGAAAGGGAAATATACACAAAATCTTTACCAAGGCCTGAAACCTCTTTTTTCCCCATCTGCAATCAGTTAAATACATAAATAAAGACATGAATAATGCTTCAACTCTTCAGGAAGCTTAAAAAATTTTGCAGTTCTAACAAAAAGATTTTCAATATAAACCCCATGCTACATCACCATAAAATTAAAAAAAAAAGTGTTTTTTTTTAGTGACATCTGGTCATCTTTGGGAGAAAGCAGAAAAAATATTTTCTTGCATATACCTATATATAATTTGTATACCTTAATTGGTGTGGTTATAGCTACATTGGTAAGTAATATACAGCACAGTAGAAACAGGTCTGACTGTGACACAGGTGATGCTAAGGACACAACGTTTACCTGCGTACACTTCTGTGGCATTTACTCAGGACTTGTGTGGTCCCATGGACTGAATGCCCATTAGTTACTGCAGAGTAATTCTAGTTTGTTTTCATCCAAAAAGGAATCCCATTTTTGTGCTGCAAAAGGGCTTCACAATACACACCCAAGGGTGTCAAGTAGAGATGACTAGGAGATTCGTGTCAGAAGTACACTCCTGAAAGTTAATGTAGACATACGGTTTAATAACATATATTTCTTTCTCCATCGGCCAACTCACCTATCATTTTAAGTAAATTTACATTACTGAACTATCATCCAAATACTGCACATTTAAATATTCCCAGCATATTTCTGGTGGTTTTAAAGTTCTTCACCCTGAAAAACCCACAAAAATGTCATTTTCAAGATAAAACTTGAAATTACATTCTGTGTGCCTACCATTTAGGAGAAAGGATTCTTTTTGCTTTCTTGGTGATATGCCCAATTACTTTTTTAGATTAGATTGGTGTTGTCTTCAAAATCTAAAGAAAGTGTTAAGTTCATTGAGAAAGATTGAATAACTTCTTTCTTTTACTTTATCCTTACTGAACAGTACTGAAGTATTTCATTGCATAGCTGCATTTATGGAAAAATGTCATGGAGATAGATATTGAAGATATAACTTTTATATGAAAGAAGAGCATCCGTTACAAATGATACATCCATCTAAAATAACTGGAAAAAAATGAAAACCTTCTCAATTTCATAATCATTACATATTTTTTAGTCTGAAAAACTCCTGGTGTGCATGTTTATCACTTTACATGTAAGCTTCACTTTTCGCTTATGTAAAATATATATATGGCTGACATTACAGTGCTATGGAATAATTGACTAGTTTTGATGTTTAGCTTTTAATGAATATTAGCAAATCTTTTTCTGTTAAAGGGCAGTGGTCAACTACTGAATTTCAGGGAAAGCAATATATAAGTCAAAACACAACATAAGTTGTTGCAATTTAAAATGTACTTGAAATATGCAAACACATATTTCAATATTGCCAAAGACTTATACTGTAACATAGCAAAGGCATACAAAATAGATTTTATTATCTGCAGAGAAGCCAATACAATTCGGGTGTTTTGGGGTTTTCTTTTTTTTTTTTTTTTTTTTTTTTTTTTTTTTTTTTTTTTTTTTTTTTTTTTTTTTTTTTTTTTTTTTTTTTTTTTTTTTTTTTTTTTTTTTTTTTTTTTTTTTTTTTTTTTTTTTTTTTTTTTTTTTTTTTTTTTTTTTTTTTTTTTTTTTTTTTTTTTTTTTTTTTTTTTTTTTTTTTTTTTTTTTTTTTTTTTTTTTTTTTTTTTTTTTTTTTTTTTTTTTTTTTTTTTTTTTTTTTTTTTTTTTTTTTTTTTTTTTTTTTTTTTTTTTTTTTTTTTTTTTTTTTTTTTTTTTTTTTTTTTTTTTTTTTTTTTTTTTTTTTTTTTTTTTTTTTTTTTTTTTTTTTTTTTTTTTTTTTTTTTTTTTTTTTTTTTTTTTTTTTTTTTTTTTTTTTTTTTTTTTTTTTTTTTTTTTTTTTTTTTTTTTTTTTTTTTTTTTTTTTTTTTTTTTTTTTTTTTTTTTTTTTTTTTTTTTTTTTTTTTTTTTTTTTTTTTTTGAACTGTATATTGATTTTGCAAAAATGTAAGAAAAGAGTCTGGGTTTAATTGGTAGTGTTATTGCAAGGCCCTTGAAACCAGGCCACTTACCAGTTGTTGTGAGTATGAATGTGATCTGGCAAGCACAGCATAGTCATTAACTAATGGATTGTAGCTACAGTGTTTCAATAAAAATGTGTAGGTGGTTAGTAGTACTGTAGTGTTACCAGCAATTTTAAAGTCATTTGTAGGGTAGCTTGTGAAATAAAAAGTGTAATCAAAAATTTCCCTGCACTGCTGCCTTTTTCAGCTGATTTAACTGCAGATTCCTTGAATCATTCAGAACAACCAAATGACTCAAAAATAATAATCCGCACCTCAGTGTATCAGTTGTTTGGATGATATTTTCACAGTTTCTTTTCATCAGAAATGAAATAGTGTGATTGATTTGTGCCATTACTCCAAGTCTACTTTTTTTAATTTATATATTATACATACATGTCCTTTATTATTGCTTCATTATGAATGGGAATAGTGTATTTTCAGTTGTAAGTGGACAATAATATATATCTCTATTTGCATGAGCAAATACACTGTTTGGAGACATATTAATGATACTTTTTGCAGAACAGTGAAAATATCTAGCATATGTTATAGATTGCTGTAGGTCACTATGCCAGCTGTAACAGATAAATATATGCATATCTATGCATACTGACATGAATAGATGTAACACGTTCAGCTAGGATGCAGAGAAGTTCATATAATCCAGATTTTAACTAATGATACTAACCTTTGGCTACCCAATTTAAAGAGACAGCATGACTAATCCTAAAGATAGACATAGTTAAAAATAACCAGTGGTTGTGCTCTGTTGATACTCTGTGCAGTCTACTCAGACTCTTACAGTCATATTTGCAAGAAATTTTAGCCAGGATGCTATGCTCACAAGCTCTATTACTGAATATATGGACTGCTGTGTTAAGCATAGGGTGCCTATCTAATTCATCTCTAGGATACCTAAAAAAAAATTGTTTCTTTAATCCTAATTATGCATTATTATGCACACTTGAACCTCCTAGTTTATAATATGAGTCATGGTCCCAACAGAACAAAATACTTTGGTATTAAAAATATGTGTTAATAGTCACTTTCTGTCCTGTAAATCAGGACTATTGCCTACTCTGTTGCACAAGTGCAACAAACAAGTGCAAGAAAAGGAGAGACATTAGATTGGTGTTACTGGAGGCAGAGAAAGGAATGACTTGGAGGGTGTCAGGTAAACCAGCAGCTGGATAGATTATGCGTAACTGTAGGAACGGTATATGAAAAATGGAGTGCTGGGGAACTGACATTGGTACAGGTAATTCTTCCACGTACATGGAAACATTTCAGAACAGTGCTGTGCTGCTGAAAAGTCAGAAAGCTGTTTTATTTATGGCTCAAAAATGTCCATGAATCATTCTGTCAACTGAACAAACTTGAAAGGAAGAAAGCTTGTCCTCATAAGACTGCAATATTCCAGAGCAAACTGGAAAACAACCCAAATTGAGAAAGAGAACGCTTAGTTGGGGGAAAAGATGAATGTCATATTGCTTAATTCAGCCTCCTTCCTTTTTGGTCTTGTCAAATGTTTGCCCATCACAAGATGCCAGCCTACTCAATGTTGTATTCTGCTACAAGGTATATGGCATCTCATAAATCTGGCAGTTCACTGACAGCAGTATTCTACTTTTCTACCCTGGCTGCCCATTAAAATCTGTATAATTAAGTTGAGGCTACGAGATCTGAGGAGCATGTCTAGACTAGCCAATGTTGTTAAACTGTCATGGTGCCAGATGTAAAGCTCAAGAGCAGATAGCACTGACCTCCAAACTGTATTCAGGAAATATTTGCATATTGCACATCTCTGCTAACACCAACAGTAGTATAAGAACAGCTTTTTGTTTTTTGTTTCTTTTCTTTTTTATATCGTAAGTGGTATTACTTCTTCAAATGTGTATAATTTCTATACATTCTGTTCAGTGCATCTGAAATGAAAGTACGGCATATGCAAATGAATTTCTTTAACGTGGCAGGCATAGAGAGTGGTATATTCAGTCTTAGGAAAATATGGTAAAGATAACAAAATATTGTTTTTTTCAACTAAATTTGATATATAGTACTTTTTATCCCAGACTAAATAACTGGATCGTTTAAATTAATTTACTGGATGAAAAAAATCAAATCTCTTTTCAACTGGAACAGATAAGTGACTATAAATTTGGGTTTAGTATCTATTTAAGTCATTAACAGTTTTTGTTTTGATGGAGTTTATTACACAGCATTGATCATTTCAATCAGCCAGACACAATCAAAAAGGGTGGATTGGTGTAGTATTTGGATGATACTTCAATAAAGTCCTGGTTTAAAACAGCTGAGTGATGTTCAGTTAAAAAAAGAAAATGAAAATAAATATTGAAAATAATCTTAAGCTTCTTTCTGTAGCTGAGGATCAGCTTTGCTTATAATCTGCCTTCTGAAAGGTTTGACAGACTAGGCCGTTGATCTGTGTATTGAAGGGCCAAACTGCAAGCAACCTGAAAACGGTGTTTTCTGCTGTAATAGCTGGTTGTTCCTGTAATAGAAACTGGACATTTTTAAACGAAAGAAAAGCAATGATTTTCATTGTTGGGGTTTTATTTGTTTGGTTTTTTTGGGGGGTGTTTTTGTTTTTTTTTTTCCAAGATAATGCCTTTCCAGGCAAGACATTTGAGAAAAGCTGTTCTTAGTTATCATTGTAAGCACATTTGTTTGATGATCAGGAATAAAAAGTTAATTAGCATAGAGAACTAAACTTCTAGCCACGTGTGCACAGACAAGCATGGATTTTCCGCCTTATCCAACAAATGTAGTTGTAGGAAACACAAGAATGATCAGCTAATTATGAAACACTTTGGCTGTTTCTAGCTCTGTTTTTCATAGTAGGTTCTTTGATACACTATACTAATCAAATAATTTCTGTTCAGGCATACAAAGTGTAATAAAGAATAAGTACCTTATCTATTGCCTTCTCCTATTTGCTCAAATCTTTTCATGTGTCTCTTACAAAATTTTACCACTTAATGCCCTTTCAACTCTTCCCAGATAACACTTTTAATTCATAAGGGTAAAGACCTACCAGTTTCATCTTCATTAGCATGTCATGTGGTAAACAAATTTGGCATGTAAGAATTTCTCTGTGTTGAGATTAATTCAATCATTAGACTAATGTTTGCTGCTCTACAAATACCCATTTCAACCTATTGAATTTATTATCTAAATCTGTGGGCACTGATTAGCAGTTTTGCTCATTATTACTCTGAACCTGCTACATAAATCATGGCCTTAAATTGTTTGTTTGATTATTCCCTGAACTTTTTTTAACCTTTCTGGCTCAAGTGTTTCAACTAGAATTTAAAAAGATAAATATTTCATTTTTCATATTTAATCTTGACTGTACATAAGAACAATATATGAAAAATTCTCTACAACTACACTGAATGAGTCTCTGTCTCATTACTCGGGCTGGCCTCTATGCTATGACAAAAACCCTATGACAAGAAGGACATTGAGGTGCTGGAGGGTGTCCAAAGAAGGGCAATGAAGCTGGTGAGGGATCTGGAGACCAAGTCTTATGAGGAGCAGCTGAGGGAACTGGGGTTGTTTAGTCTGAGGGGAGACCTCATCGCTCTCTACAACTACCTGAAA
The DNA here is from genome assembly GCF_000687285.1 of Phaethon lepturus. Taxonomy (NCBI): domain Eukaryota; kingdom Metazoa; phylum Chordata; class Aves; order Phaethontiformes; family Phaethontidae; genus Phaethon; species Phaethon lepturus. The sequence continues at coordinate 10,434 of NW_010514932.1, read as the reverse complement.
GGGTTTTGTGGCAATGTGGGTGTTAGTCTCTTCTCCCAAGTAACTAGCAATAGAACGAGAGGAAATGGCCTCAGGTTGCGCCAGGGGAGGTTTAGACTGCATATTAGGAAAAATTTCTTTCCTGAGAGAGTGGTCAGGCATTGGAACAGGCTGCCCAGGGAGGTGGTGGAGTTACCATCACTGGAGGTGTTCAAAAAACATGTGGTTGTGGCACTTTGGGACATGGTTTAGTGTGCATGGTGGTGTTGGCTTGATGGTGGGACATGATGATCTTAAAGGTCTTTTCCAACCTTAATGATTCTGTAATTCTGTGAAGTGTGTACATTTTTATTTTGCCAAATACTCTATTTTTCAACATAATTCACCTAATATTTTTTACACCATGTCCCCCTCCCCCTTTTTTTTTTAAATATAACAGATGTGCTTTCCAGGATTATATAGAGATTTATTCGTTGTAGGTGACCAGGTGCCGGCAGCGGGGGCTGCAGGGGCGGCCTCTGTGAGGAGGGGTGGGGCTGCCCTGGGCTGGACACAGCTGGTTCCAGCTGTCTCCAACTGACCCACCGCAGGGCACGGCTGAGCCCCGCAGCCAAGGTGGTGGCTCCTTGGCAAAAATATACTTAAGAAAGGGTAAAAAATGCTGCCTGGTAGTGAGAAGTGAGGAAAAATGTGAAAGAAACAGCCCTGCAGAGACCAAGGTGAGAGAAGGAGGAAAAGAGGTGCTCCAGGCACTGGAGCAGAGCACCTTGCCTGCAGCCCGTAGTGAAGAGCACACCAGAAAAGGTTTATCCACACATCAGGAATGAAGGAGTGAAGTCGGGCCTGGAAAAAAGGGGGGAGTGAGAGGAAGGTGTTTTTTTCTTTTCTTTGTTTCTCACCATTCAGCTCTATTGTAGTTGGCAATAAATTAAATTAATTTCCCCCAAGTCAAGCCTGTGTTGCCCATGGCAGTTATTGTTCTGCAGTCTTCTCATCTTTATCTCAACCCACAAGCGTTTCTATCTTATTTTCTCTCCTATGTCCTATTGAGGAGGGGGAGTGAGAGAGTGGCTGGTGGACATCTGACAGCTTGCTGAGGTCAGCCTACGCAAGTGGTAGTTTAAACTCATTGCTTAGGAAATAGCCTTAGAGTTTGGAGAAAAATATTATTCGATATTCATCCTTACCAGTGAAGATCCCAGTTAAAATGTTATGGCCAGTTTTTAATCTATCCTATAGTCTTTTAATTTCTAGCTTTCCACTGTCTCAGTTTCCGTCTTAACTTCCTGATGATGCTCTGGTCTATCTAGTCCATACTTGCATGTAAGAGAAATTTGTCAGATACTAACTCTGTGACATTGCCATACATGTATATGTAAGGAATTTTGGCAGAAGATGTCATAGCTTTTCCTAATTATACATAATGAAGTTTCAAGAAACTAATGTTTTGAATGTATATATATTTTCATTTCAGAGAAGGATCCTGTCACATCACTGAGGCAACTCTCATAAGTATAACATTTCATAACAGTACCTATGCTGAAAGAAGTACTATTCTCCCCCTGCCTCCACCCGAGGTTTTGTTCAAGCCTCTGCTTCCTCAGCAAAATCTTTCCATGCGGAACAGCAAGCTTTCTCCTAAAAAAGCTGTATTATTCTGTAAGTGTTTCACATCTAGGAAACCAAGCTTCCTTAGTGACATATGAGATTATTATTGGAGTCATAAAGCCAAAGATAATAAGCTGTGTCTCACCTGTATTAAGGTGAGCAGGGAGAGGGAACAGGAAGAAGCTAGTATCTATTAAGCACAGAACGTTTTCCTGTTTTCTTATGTGAAGGAGCTATAGACAGTCTCACTAAGCCTGACATTTCAGCTCCTTGCAAGGGCTGTAACCATACCATTCAAATAAAACACTTCCACAATATCAGGTTTTGCTTTCCATATAAGTAAAAGGGAGCCTGGGAAGAAAAACCGTAACATTTGCCAATCTGCTTTGAGCAACAGAAGCCCTTACAGGTTCCCAATGACCTGTGCTGTGCTATCACTCACTTCTCTTACACTGCTTCCCAGAGATTTTGAAGGTTGGTTTACACAGTGATAGAGCATAATAGCAATGCTTTTCAATATTCATATTATTTTTTTAAGGCTATTTTTCCATTAAGTTCTTACAAAACAACAGCTATAAATAAAAATAGAAGTCCTGGATTACTGTCATAAAACAAAATTAAAACATGGACTCCGAAAGCTACCTGAAACCTGTAGCAGTGCTATTTTTGGATTGTTATCTAAATTTATCTTAAAGACTTTACTGTAAGAATCTCACCTTCTTGCTTCAGTAGAACAAAAAATTATGGGTTTTCATACTTGTGGGTTTTTTTTCTGGAAACAGCAGGAAATATTGCAG
>NW_010514932.1:0-8019 GCF_000687285.1 Phaethon lepturus | reverse complement strand
CTTTCCCTCCTTCCCCCTCAACCACTATACTTTGCCATTCTGAATGGCTTATCCAGAAACTATGAAAACAAATTATGAATATTAAACAATGCATATCTAAACCTGAAAATGGCATTTTAGAAAACTCAAGGGTTAGAGTCTTTCATTGCACAAAACTTTTTTTAACCAAACAATGCCATTATCATGCATTTCCAGGTGAGTATATTTTTATTGCATGCCTATATCTGGAAAAGCATTCAGATCTTTATTTTTTTCCTAAAATTACTGCCCTGACATACAACTGTGAACAGTTTAAAAGGAAAAACGGTAAACAGCTGTCACAGAATATGTTGATGTTTCACAAGGCTTTGCTTGCCATAATTTTTTTTCAAAGTACTGTAGGAGACTCTGCTTATGTTTCCATTATAGAGAGCCTCATTCTCTGCTAAATAGTGTGTGGATCTTTTGTCCCTGGTGCTTTATTATTTCATCCTTTGGATCTATTTTTTGCTTGGTTGAATAGTCAACTATTTAACATGAGTTCAGATAACCTTTGAAAATGGCTTTTCCGGATGTTTGCTATGCAAGACCTGTTCTCCAAATGCAAGTAACAGCACTCTTGACAGGGTTTTTGGTTTGTTTTAGTTTGGTTTTCTTTGATTTTTCCTCCCTTTCTTTTTCCTAATCTGAGTACAAGGCATATTTAGGAGTGTAAACCCACAACTCCTTATACCACTGCCACCTTCTGCCTGTGAAACTGGAAATCCAGATGTAGAATACAGTGAGAAGAATAAAGATGTGGAAAAAACCACCAGAGAATAAGAGATAAATGGTGTGGTCTGGTCATGGTGCCAGGTTTCATGGTGTTAAGAGAGATCTTTGACTCTTTATGGTATAGTACATCGTATGGCTCAGTGTCTCAATTTTTGTGCAGAATCTCTTGGGACCTAGTCACCCATTGATCAGTAGTATCCTTAAGCTTATATATAGATGATATTGAACTCCATGTCATTGTTTTTATTAACATCATGATTTAGCTAATCTGTTTTCTGTTTCTCCAGAAAAATCTTCAGAGGTAAATTCCCAAATGCTACACTTACAGAAATATTGTGCTCAGTTGTTTGAGCTTTCTAGGTAGCTTATGAACTCGTAATATACCTCCCTTCCCATCAACTGAACCTATTCCTTTTTTTAAATAATTCCTTATGATATAATGATATAATTAAAGGCAATATTACAGCTGTAATAAATACAGTTTAAATTCCAATTTACTCATGCCATCAGGATTTGGCAAATATGTTGCCTGGTTAGTACGACAGTTCTGTTTTTGCACAGGGTGTTTCTGTAGCGAAGGAGAGTTCTGCCATGACAAGTTAACTCTGGACAGAAGATTGATTCTATCTTTTGATCTTCATGGTATTACTCAAATGGGATGAATTCTGAGCCATACAGCAAGAATAGTATCTGACTTCCAGTAAGCAGTTAAAATTGGGTTATAGTTTATCTAGACCTGATGCATGACCATGACCACATAAATCCCTAATTAGAAATGTTTAACCTGTTGGGCTTTACATAAAGATCAATATTCATTTCAGTCAAAACACTATTAAAATAAAACAGAATTTAGAAGTCAGTAATCCAAAAAACATGATTCTTGAAACTAAGATTTCTAAATCATTCAGTATATTGCTTCATCTGTTTGAAATTTAGCTACAAAGGAGGGGCACTGGATTTTTAGTTGGTTCAGGCAAATATTTATTTTTTTATGTGCTACTCACTCTTTACAGAATTTAACAAAGTACAGTATTGTCTGCATTGAGACCAAAACCGTGCTACCCACTGAAAGTGGATGACAGTGTCAGCTGAATTCTGGTGCATGAAAAGAAAAGTGCTTCTTTAACCACTCACAAGCATTGGAGATCATGATGCTAAGAAATAGCATGCTTGTCTTTGTGGTAAGTGCTGATGATCAAAACAAGAGTCCTGAAGATGAGAAAGATACTGTATCTGTGACTATATGTTAAGTGACATTTCTGCATTTAGGATATGTTGAGAAGAATGTGTCGTATGTTTTATTCAGTTCTGATTTCAAGTTTGTCCTCCTTTTTTTTTTTTGCCCAACATTGTGTGTGAGTATGTATGTATTCCTGAGGTTCTCCCCTTTGAGTGTAAAATAAAATAAAAAGTAATAACACTGAAAAGCCGATGGGCAAAAATTGATTCATAAATGAGAAGGTGGCATTCATCTCAGTGCTCTTATTGGAAACCTAAATCTCAGTAAATTTGTAGCCTAAGGATACAATGGGCTTAAAGGATTTCTGTCTCTGAAGAAAAATTAGAACGCCTTTGAGGTAAGGTAAATGGAAAAGGTTGTTTGGGCAAACGTGGAGCTCCAGCACTATTAAATGTTAAGCACCATCAGGGGGTATCTCAGTCATTAACAAGAGTGGCATGTTGAAGATTGTTTCAAGCAGGAGAAGAGTTATGGACGGCTATGTGGAGGTGGCACAATGCCACAGGGAAATTATGTCAAGCAAAAAGAAGATTTTTTTAAACCTTTTGTGGGGGAAAAAAGTACTGAAATAGTGTCCTTTCTTTATGTACTTTAGAATCTTTCCCCCAAAATAACCCTGTGCTGTCTTTTAAATGAAGCGAATCTGGGACACTAACTTTGAAGTCTATTGTATAACCTTGCGCATACTAGTTGATCTAGATCATACCACTTTGATCTTTGGCATATTCTGTGTTCACTTGCAGTGTAAACATAAGTACCAGCTTAATCCAAACATAAGCATGTTCACTTCAAATCTAAGTAGTTAGCAGTCTTGACTGACTTGGAAATGTTTTATGGGCCTTGTGTGTTAGTTTTGTATATAATTAAAAGGGATCTCAGGGGTTCTGTAGGCAGCCAATAAGTTAAGCTATCTGGTATGAGAATAATGTGTTGCTATCTAGGGAAGGAAAGATTTAGGAGCCGAGCTAGGATCCCTGTTTCAAGCCAACAGAGCTTGAGAAGTAAGCAGACATGAAGTGTTATATCTCTAGGCAGTAGTTACCAGCTTTTTCATTACGCTAGCACATCCTCCTGGCTGCTCTGCAAAATGGTCCTGCGATTAGAAGCTCTGCGGGAAGCTATCTGTGTTCTCACAGTTGGAAATATGTTGTTAGGATGACAGCAGTTACATGGAAAATGGGTATTAAGATAGTCTTTGGCATCAAGAATATTTTGTTTTCCCAGTTTGCCTTAAGGTATTACTTAGAGAGAATAGCAGGTAGTGTGGCCTGTGTTGTAATCCTATTTGAGAGTAAATAGTGAGGAATGCCATTTTAAGTTTATCTTCTAATGTATAGTGTACAAATGTACTGTGGGACAATAAATTTTACTGTGGGAGGACCTTAACATTTTACTCATAAAATGATCATTAGTTTAATATGGAAATATTCTTCCATATCTTTACCACTTATATAATTTGTTATCACATAATATCCTTACAGTTACTTGGTTTATGTGGAAATGTTTGCTAGTGGGGGGTCTGCAGAGGTGGCTTCTGTGAGAAGATGCCAGAGGTTGTCTCCATTAGGCAAAGCCAGTTCCAGATGGCTCTAAGAGGGATCTGACACTGGCTGAAGCTGACCCAACCAGTGACATCGGTAGTGCCTCTGTGATAACATTTAAGAAAGGGTAAAAATATGCTGCACAGCAGGGCCTGGGAGAGAGGAGTGAGAAAATGTGAGAGAAACAACTATGCAGATGCCAAGGTTGGTGAATAAGGAGGAGGAAGAAATGCTCCAGATGCCAGAGCAGATTCCACTGCAGCCCATGGTGAAGACCATGGTGAGGCAGGTTGTCCACATGCAGCCCATGGAGGTCCATGATGAAGCAGATACCCACACTACAGCCCATGGAGAACCACCTGGCACAGCAGGTAGGTGTGCCCTGAAGGAAGCTGAAGACTTTGGAGACCCCACACTGGAGCAGGCTCCTGGCAGGACCTGTGACCCTATGGAGAGATTCATGCTGGAGCAGGTCTGTTCCTGAAATAAATGGATTGCACCCCATGGAAAGGACCCATGCTGGAGCAGTTCATGAAGAACTGCATCCCATGGGTGGGACCCTATGCTGGAGCAGGGGAAGAGTGTGAAGGGGAAGGAGTGGCAAAGATAATGTGTGAAGAACTGACCACAATCCCCATTCCCCATCTCCCTGCACCATTCAGGGGGAAGAGATAGAGAAGTCTGGAGTGAAGCTGGCTGTGGGAAGAAGAGAGAGGTGAGGGGAAGGTGTTTTTAGATTTGTTCTTATTTCTCAACATCTTATTCTGTTTAATTAGAAATAAATGCAATTAATTTTCCCAAGTCAAGTCTGTTTAGCCAGTGACAGTATTTGGTAATTAATCTTCCTGTCCTTATCTTGATCCATGAGCTTTGAATTGTATTTTTCCCCCTGTCCTGTTGAGGAGGGGGAGAGATAGAGTGCCTTGGTGGGCACCTGGTAACATGTGACCTTTCTGTTTCCTTTGAATTGCCAGTAACAGCTGTCCAACCAACAGATTAAAAGGTCTTAATTACCTTCCTGTGACTGTACACTGAGATTTTAATGTTTTTTTATCATACTTACTTTGGACCCTAGTAAAAATGTAGTTGTGGTCCCTATTATAGTATTCTGGGGGATGTCTGATCCCACCAAAATGATCTATGGGATAGAATATTTCATTAGTCCACTTAGCTTTTCTCTACCCTCTGCATCATTTTTGATCTACAGCAGAATAAGAAGGTCTTCCTATCTTTATTTATCTTTGGTCCACTAGTAAAAATGACAGTTACTTTAGACCAGATTATTGCCTGACCAACATAGACATCTTCTAGGATGGAGTGATTAGATCAGTGGACAAAGGAAGAGCTACCGATGTTGTCTGTCTGCACTTCAGTAAGGCCTTTGACACAGTCCCTCACAACATCCTTCTCTCTAAAATGGGGAGAGATGGATTTGATAGGTGGACTGTTCAGTGGATGAGGAACTGGTTGGATGGTGGCATCCAGAGGGTAGTGGTCAATGGCTCAATGTCCAGATGGAGATAGGTGATGAGCGGTGTCCCTCAGGGGTCCGTACTGGGACCAGCACTCTTTAATATCCTCATCAAAGACATAGTGAGATTGAGTGCACCCACAGCAAGTTTACAGATACAGACCAAGCTGAGTGGTGCGGTTGACACACCTGAGGGACAGTAGGGACCTGGACAAGCTCAAGGAATGGGCCTGTGTGAACCTCATGAGGCTCAACAAGGCCAAGTGGCAGGGTCCTGCATCTGGGTTGGAGCAACTCCCAGGAATCAACCAGGGATTGTCTACCTGGACTTTACTAAAGCCTTTGACACTGCCTCCCATACCATTCTGTTGGAGAAACTGGTGGCTCATGGCTTTGGCAGGTGTACTCTTTGCTGGGTAAAGTTTGGAGTTTTGCTGGGTTCCACATTTGGCTGGACGGACAAACCTAGAGAGTTGTGGTGAATAGAGCTAAATCCAGTTGGCGGCCAATTACAAGCAGTGTTCCCCAGGGCTCAGTTTTCGAGCTGGTCTTGTTCAATATCTTTATTGATGATCTGGATGAGGGGATCGAGTGCTCCCTCAGTAAGTTTGCAGATGACACCAAGCTGGGTGGGAACTTTGATCTGCCGGAGCGTAGAATGGCTCTGCAGAAGGATCTGGACAGGCTGGATCGATGGGCTGAGGTCAACTGTATGAGGTTTAATAAGGCCAAGTGCAGGGTCCTGCCCTTCAGCCACAACAACCCCATGCAACACTACAGGCTTGGGGAAGAGTGGTTATAAAATCTGCCTGGCGGAAAAGGACCTGGGGGTGCTGGTTGACAGTCGGCTGAACCAGCAGTGTGCCCAGGTGGCCAAGAAGGCCAACAGCATCTTCTGGCCTGTGTCAGAAACAGTGTGGCCAGCAGGACTAGGGAAGTGATCGTGCCCCTGTACTCAGTGCTGGTGAGGCCACACCTCAAATCTTGTGTTCAGTTTTGGGACCCTCACTACAAGAGGATGTTGAGATGCTGGAGGGTGTCCAGAGAAGGGCAGCAAAGCTGGTGAGGGGTCTGGAGCACAAGTCTTATGAGGAGCGGCTGAGGGAACTGGGGTTGTTCAGTCTGGAGAAGAGGAGGCTGAGGGGAGACCTCATCGCTCTCTACAACTACCTGAAAGGGGGTTGTGGTAAGATGAGTGTTGGTCTCTTCTCCCAAGTAACAAGTGATAGGATGAGGGGAAATGGCCTCAAGTTGTGCCAGGGGATGTTTAGAATTTCTTTACAGAGTGGTCAAGCATTGGAACAGGCTGCCCAGGGAGGTTGTGAAGTCACCATCACTGGAGGTGTTCAAAAAACAAGTGGATGTGGCACTTTGGGACATAGTTTAGTGGGCATGGTGGTGTTGGGTTCATGGTTGGACTTGATGATATTAAAGGTCTTTTCCAACCTTAATGATACTGTGATACTGTGATTCTGTGTATCAGTACAGAATTTAGGGAATGAAGGGATTGAGAACAGCTCTGCTGAGAAGGACTTGGGGGTACTGGTGGATGAAAAGCTGGATATGAGCTGCTCATGAGTGCTCACAGCCCAGAAGACCAAAAGTATCCTGGGCTGTATACAAAGAAGCGTGGCCAGCAGGTCAAGGGAGGTGGTTCTGTCCCTCTACTCCGCTCTGGTGAAAACCCAGCTGGAGTCCTGCGTCCGGCGCTGGAGCCCTCAGCACAGAAAAGACACTTGTTGTAGACGAACCAGGGGAGGGCCACCAACATGATCCGAGGGATGGAACAACTCTCCTCTGAGGACATGCTGAGACAGTTGGAATTGTTCAGTCTGGAGAAGAGAAGGCTTCAGGGACACCTTCTTGCAGCCTTCCAGTACTTCAAGGGGGCTTATAAGGAAGATTGGGACAGACTTTTTAACAGGGCCTGTTGCCGCAGGACAAGGGGTAATGGTCTTAAACTAAAACAGGGTAGGTTTAGACTAGATAGAAGGAAGAAATGTTTCACAATGAAGTGGTGAAAGCTTGGCACAGGTTGCCCAGAGAGGTGATAGAAGCCCCATCCCTGGAAACATTCAAAGTCAGGTTGGATGGGGCTCTGAGCAAGCTGGTCTAGTTGAAGATGTCTCTGCTCACTGCAGGGGGGTTGGACTAGATCACCGTAAAAGGTCCCTTCCAACCTAAAGATTCTGTGTTTCCATGATTCTATGTTTATATGCATACAATTTTAAGTACAGATTACAGATTGCGATTTTATTTGCAGATTTTATTTATTTATTTTCTTATTTATTTATTTTTATTTGCGATTTTATTTATTACAGTTACAGATTACAGATTGCGATTTTATTTGTGAATAGTTTCATAAGTATATATAGAACAGGGATTGTGTCTTGTTATTTTTTCTACAATGGTAACACCATTTGACAAAAAGAGAGATATTAATACAAGCAAAGTCACGCTGATATGCCAACTGAAGTATGAGCTATCATAAAGCACTGATGCAGTAGTTTTAGGTTTGCAGACACTTACTAGTGTCAACAGTAGAAACATCAGTCCTGAAAGAGGTTATGGGTAAGAGGGGCAAAGTGCTGGACTGGGACGCAGATTTTCAATTTAAAAACTGAAATATATCAATTTTCTTAGATGAGATGCAACTACATATACCTTGATACCTTCTCTACTAAATAAAAACCTTGCTATTGATAGTTGTTATTTAGAGATCTAATTAATGTAATTTTGATTGCCAGCTAGAACTGTAGAACTGTATATAAAGTCATGTTGATAAGTGTGGATAAATTAATGAAAAGGAATTACCATTATATTGAATTTACATCGATACCTTAATTATGTCATGTTTTTTTAATAGTATTAAGGAAAGCAAGAATCCACTTGTTTGTGATACAGGTAGGAAAGAAACTCTTATTTATAACATTATTATTAAATGTTGCACATGCTCAGAATATGTAAACACCTTGGAAGAGTAGTATATCACAGAATCACAGAATCACAGAAAC
>NW_010514931.1:0-7524 GCF_000687285.1 Phaethon lepturus | reverse complement strand
GGCGGGCTGGGCCGTGAGGGTCGGGTGGGCGGGCGGCCTCCTGTGAAGCGGGAAAAGGGGTGGAGGGTTGCCGCTGGAAAGGACACAGCTAGGACGTGTTAGCAGGTGGGAGTGGGGCAGGTCTCTGAGGTGAGTGAGCGCCCGGCGCCGGGTGCCGTCTCTCCCTCCCCGCTCCCCTCAGCTCTGCGCTGGGGGGGTAAGGAGCGAGCGGAGCTCGTCTGCGTTATCACTAGAGCTCTCACGAGAGAGTGCAGGAGTCTCCCCGACATCCTCCTGCTTTCCCCGTGCTCTTCTTGTCGTTTTATGATGCCAGGTTGAAAATGTAGGAAGCTGCAGCGTCATTTGACGTGTCTTGGGGAGGGAGAAATGCTGGCCGTGTTTTCCGTCTCTCGTTACAGGTTGGCAGCTGGAGCGGGGGAACCCTTGAAGTGGTAACTGCAGGCAGAAGGCAGAGTGACAGGGAAGGGTCAGGGCAGGACAGAGGTGGGGTCACTGGCGTGGCCTTTCCCCTCGGTAGGTCTTGGAGCATCATCCAAGGTCATATTTATCCCCGTTTGCTAGAATCCAAGAAAAGTGGTTCCTTTTTCAAGGTCATACGGTAGCCTAGTGCCCAACAGGTCTCTCGGGTCCGAATTCATTTTTAAGTCTGTCATTCCCTATAAAGCAAACAAGCGGAGATTGTTTGATACAAGATAGATGTTGGAGTCGTACCAGCACTATAATTACCCTGTGACAAGGTGTTAGAATTAGGGATATGGGAGAGTTCTCTGATGCCGAAAAGGCCAAGCAGCCGTAGAGGAGAGAGGTGGAGCTAGGCCTGGCAGTTTAGCCAGCAACATATGAGGGAAATAAGCAACAATTGCAGTATGGCAGTGCAGTGTATGAGAGAAAGTATGATTACAGTGCCATTACTTAGAGCACAGTAAAATCTCAGGGTTGTCTTCATGTTTTTTCCTTCCTTTTTGACTGCACTGTGATTTTGGGGTGGGGTACGATTCATTACAGCTTAGTTTTCTTCTGTTTTCTTCCAATGATCCAACGAGAAAAAGTCAGCAAAACCAGGCTGTAACATCTGTGTTTGAGGCAAAGAAATTAAATTCAAGATGAGAGACAAGTCTGAGTTTTGAACACAAAAAAAGAAAGAGGTGGAAGCCTTAGGGCTGGATGTCCATAGTTTTCAGTTCTCCTGACAGGAGAAAACCAAAAAATGTCTGGCATACCACTTCATGGCTTGAATTAGCTTGTTTATGAGATTATACTATTGTGATAAATATAATTGTAATTTACTCATTTTTTAAATAAATGGAAATTCAGTATGGCTATAGCTTATAGCACACAGGGCGCCATAAGTAATCAAAAGCGGGGAGGAAAGGGGTGTAAAAAGAAGATGGGCAAAATGGGCAATAAATTTAAGTCCATGAGGAGTTAGATTGGAGGGGAAGAGTTGTGAAAGTAGAAATAATTGAGAACATTTTGGAATTGCAAAGGCATAAAAAGTGATACTACAAGTGTTGGAATTAAAAGAATGTTTATGAGAGCATTTCTTATATTTTTGTATGCATGTTTCATGGAGAAAGGAGTCTGAAGGTAAAATAAAAGATGAATAACCACCATTACCATCTATAGGGCCTAAGAGAGTCAAGTAAAAAAGATGAGTAGTGGATATCTTTTTCTGATGTCCTCTAAGTATTTTATAATTTTTAGATATTGTTACTGAGATTCAAACAAATTTCATACTGTATGGTCTGTACAGTATCTTTCTCAAGTCTTCCTGCGACCCCTAGAACGAACTAATACCCTAAGTATCTGTGTCCTTTAAACTATAAGCCACTGCCATGTTACAGTATCCTGAACTCTTCTCTGTCCCCTGGAGAAATCCCATTTCAACAGTCCCATGGGGGAAGCCATGGTATGTGCTAGCTGCCTTTCTAATACTTTTTGGCGCTGCCAGGTGGCTCATGTAATAACAGAGTTCTTACTTTTCAGCAAGGACATTAATTTGAGCCTTCCTTTTCTTCATGAGTGCCAGCTTTCAGAGAAGTTGCATGGGTTTAGTTAGCGCTCAGACTTTTTTACTCCTATTTCAAATTGCTAATAACTTAAAAACTTATCCAGGGCAGACTCATAAACTAAGCTAAAAATACAGGAAGTGGTTGCATTTTGAAATGAGGATACAATTATTGTATGGGTATTTTATGAGGTATTTGATGCTTACCAGAAAAGGTCCATCTTAGAACTGTGGAAAGCAACAGGTAGATGAAAAGAGTTCAGGATAAAATGCTCAGCTGCTGTACTATGCTTAGCAGGAGTAAAGAGGACATGTAAGCTCATGCTTCATTTCTGCAAACCACTGTTTGCCACACAACCAAAAGAGGCAGAGCGCTTTGTCAGCCATCTTAGGTAAGGGCAGTGAGATGCCACTTAGGTGGCCATCATTTTTCTGGGCAGGAAGTCCATGCAAATTTTATGATAGCCATCATAGCTGAGGGCAGAAACAGCCCGCTGTATAGCCATCTTGGATAAGGGAAAAGGGAGGGAGGTGACTGTCACATTTGTGCCCTAAAGAGCTGGGGTCTGTTTCAGGATGAAGAAATACAGCAGAGGTAGAGTTTATTGGATTTTGGCTTGAGTGTGTCAAAGTGCAGGAGAGAGATTCTGTGGTCTTAATGACTTCATGAAATGCTGAAGGAAGCGTGTCTAAGTTAACTGTAACCGGAGAAGAAAAACATTGAGCATCATTATAGGCAACTCAGTGCCAGATTTCTGAGTATTGGGCAATGATGATCTAAAAGACTACCAAAACATTAATATACATCAGATTAAGATTGTTGGGCGGGGGGAGCATATTGTGAACCAGTTGCTTAGTAGGAGATCCTGACTCAAGAGAGATTGTTACATTTGGAACAAATGAGGCATACTGTCATTTTCTAGTTTCAAAATTAAGATGCAAGCTGATTATGAAAACAGAATAAAGAGGTAAGGAGAAAGTTGGAGATGCAGTTTTCTACTGAGTTCTCATCCCTCAAACCCCATTCAGTTTTCTACTGAATTCTGAAATTCATTCATCAGCAATTTACTAAATTGATTTATCATTGACTTTCAGTCAATGATAGACAATAGACAACAAATTCTATGTATAATTGCACTCTTTTAAGTGATACCAAATTTTAAAGTATGACAGTCTTTAAAGGCATTTACTGCTACATAGAGCAGTGTGGAAATGTATAGCAAAGTTTGAACTGTTATTTACATCCTAATGTTGTATCTTTTGGAAAACAAACTTGCCTCAGAAGTAGTTTCCAAGACACTCGGAATCAAGCTGAACTGCCAAAAAGTAAGGAATTGTTTCAGAGCAATACATTCATTTTCCTGGAGCTATAGGTGTGTCCATTTGAATGTTAACACTACAGAAATGTAGTTCACAGCAATCGCTTCATGTCCACTAGAGGACTGGGGGGGAGGACTAGCTGCATGGCATGTCAGACTAACTAGCTCAGACCAATATTTGCTGATTGATAGTTGCTTTTGAGATGCAGTGACTGAAAATGTAATCGCTTTTTTCATAAATAGGAAAAGTGGTCTCCCCAAGTAAGTTAAAAAAGGAGTGGCAAGATTATTGTGACATTGTGGTGGTTCTATAACTTGTTAAAATACTCAGGTTGCAATTCTTGATAAAATTCCCAATATTCTGTGCATGCATGATAGTGCATATCATTGGACAGTCACAGGCGTAAATGGTGTAGTTGCAGTGCGTGTCAAGACAGCAACAAGCCAATTTGAACTTTTGGATACCTTTGTGTTTTAGGAGCTGCTGAATACTTATACATTCTACAACTGTGTCCTCTAGCCATGTGTTTCTGTCCATGCATATATATCATGAGAAGTAAATGGATCATGTCCTCAGAATGATGATCATTACTGGAAAACAACAAGTATTTGCTAATAGGTTATTTGCTGGTTTCATGGTTGCATTGAAAAAGAGCCACATTATCCTAGATTAACAAAGATCATAGATAACACGAAGCCTGTAATACATCTAAGAGCTGACTTACAACTCGGTTTTAACTATGAACTTTGCTGCACAGTGTTTCAACTGCTGTATGTAAACCACTTTGTAAAAGATTCTGTGCAGGTATAGACATTGGTATGTATGTGTCTGACCACTGAGTCCCTGTGCTTCCAGTGGCAGTGAACACACAAAATCTTTTTTTTATAAGTTCACCACGCTCCTCAAAACTTAGAAGGACTTTACTTCCCATGACTCTTGTTGGAAAACTTAATTCAAAACCTTATTTCTCCAGTGATTAGAAAATTTACCCGAATTATCAGCCCGGATTTATTCAAGGGTGGTTACACTTTTTTTTTTTATTGCAGCACTATCATTATTACTTAGTTTCAGACTTATTTTCTGTTCTTGATCTTTTAAGTCTCTGTCTGAATATATAAAGAACAGTTGCATTATCTTTCAGTGTTTATTTTGAAAGAATAAGCAACTCAGCTGGTTTAATCCACTCTTGTCAGGTAGATTCTCCATTTATCTAATTTCCATTCAGACCCTTCCCCGCTCTGATTTCTAGTGTGCATTAAGCTTATTAAAAGATACTCATACCCAGTATACAAATTAGTATCTTGTTAATGTGACAGCCAATTATATTAATTTAATATACATAGTAAGCATACATAGACTATTTAATTTCTATTATATATTAATATATGTTATATCTATGCAGTTACATAAAATATATTATTTATAAATACACTCTATTTATCCTATATATTTATATATACAAAATACATTGTATAGTGTGTTGATAATGTATGTATATGGTATATATAAATAAGAATAAGGTAACATGCATACTATTAATATGGTATTATGCAAATATATAATTTTACATACAATAATTCTTAATTTCTAATTAAATTAGGTAAGTTGGTATATCTGACTTTTTCTCTGCTTTATCATTTAAGTAGAACAGTCATGTAAGTAGCTCTTAGTTGCTTTTCTGTTAATGAGGTTGACATTTGAAATGTTTGATGTTTTCTGTGTCTGTGTGAAAAATAAGAAAATTTTAAAATTTAAAATGTTATTTATGTTTTAAAAATAACTGTGACATTTCTGTTGTTTGGTTGGTTTAAATAAATGTATTTATTAGACTAGCTCTTAATTTCAGGTACAAATAAAGTATTGCTTTAAATTGGAATCCCAAGGCAGGGGGTGAAAGGGGGAAAGTGAGATGAGCAGAAGATGTTGATCCAGTTCTTTGGTGCTATTCAGTGGGTATGAACAGTCTGCACAGTCATGCCCTACCAAAGCTGATGGAAGTTGGCCAGCCAGCAGCCAGCACAGCATTTGCTGCTACCTGATAGAAAGCATCCGGCTGAGAGAGGCGGGATAAAACGGTAGAGATAGCAGCTGTAGGAGACAGATAGAGGGTGGAAGAAAACAAGATAGGCTCAAATGTGGAACAGTTTTGGCTCTTCAGAATCCAGCTGTCCCACATAGGCCTATGCTCATTTTCATTCCAGCAACTGACATCACAGGGGATGCTTTTTCTAGAAGATACTCTTGGCCAAACTCTGCCGAATATTTACATGAACAGATCGCTGCCTTCCTGCAAAATAAGGCAGAGTTCATGGAGTTTTTTAAGGGTTAGGTCCATATGAAAAGCCCTAGTGTTCCATGAGGCTATATTGCAATTTGTAGCAATGCATCCTCAGTAAATAGGTTCCCAACTCTGAAGTCTGTATTTTGTCCTGCACTGATATGCTTCTTGAAGGAGAATGCAGTCTCCGTTGTTCTAAATGTACCAATAGTTAAAATACATGCAGAAATATTTTTATTCTTTTTCTTAAACAACTGACATCCTTTCCGCACCAAGGAAGATCATCATATTTTACCAAAACTAAAAATGTGTTTGAAATGGCTAGGTGACAATCTTCCTGAACTAATGTTTCCCTAGTAATTAGGAATATCTCCAGTAGGTGAGAATCCTCTCTTTTTCAGTGACTTCTTTCTCAAAGACTCGGTCTCTATTCTCTAAACTTTCTCCTGCCAAAAGATTATTTCTGTTAAGCATCAAGTGGAATTAAGTTATTGGTTATTGCTTGTTTAACAAAATGAGCGGAGAATATCAGTCTTACTAAGTACTTCATTATTCTTATTTTATTTGTGTATATTTGTACTTTTTATTCGCGTGAAAACTTACAAAAGGAGGCCAGCAAGAACTAGAAGGGAGTGCAAGATAGTAATAGTTAAAATTTGTTCTGCCCATGATAGCAAGAATGTAAACAAGGGGAAGTATAAAAACATAAACAAGGGAGGGCTTGTAAGAAGTGGTGAGATTATACCTTTTCTTAAACCAAGTGATAAAAGCTTTTGACCAGGCCCTGTTTCAGCTCTTACATGGAAACAGCAAATGAAGCACCACTTCAGAATCATTGCTTTGAGTTTAACCTGATGAAGCTAAGTCATAGTTATACCTTATTTTGGATAGTAATCTTTTACAGCACTCAGGAGTTAACTGTTGGAAAAGTTTGAGTCTTTCATGGCATCATGTTAAAACACCTGAAGCAAGTAGAGATGGCAGGAGCCCTCCTGTACAGCCACTCCCGTGGCATGCTATGTAACTCCCTTCGTATCTTAGTTTGTATCTACAATTCACTTTGCCACTAATGGTTTATGATAACCGAAGGCTGCTATATCTTAAATTATTACAATGATAATTTTGTGTATTATAATTTTGTCTGAGCTACATGTTTGTTCCTCCTTTGTCTAGGAAATTACTATAATGATCAAAGCATACTTTAATTTCTAGCAGGTTGGTTTTGATAGGTAAACAAATGTTATTAACGGGTCTTAAGGAAACAGTACATCTAAAGTGTTGTAAATTTTCTGTGAAGTGTGTATAGATGTGGTATCTTGGTTTTAATATTTGCAACTTCTGCTGGGCAAAACTGGCATGTAGTAATTCAGGCAGCCAGCTGGTCTGCATCTGCTGTGGTCAAAGCTGTTCTGGTAGCAGTCTACCGAAAGTCTGGTGTGAGTAACTAAGTAGTAAGAGTTACATATTTGGGGGGGGGGTGGGGTGTGTGATTTTTTTTTTCCTTGTTTAATAATGTGACTGTTTAGCACTTTCAACTCCACAAAATGTTTCCTACTGAAATGTAAATGGGGCATGTGCTAAAAGAATATTTGAAAGCTCTTATATTGTTAAATAAAGGACTTGTATTTTGGCTAAGGCACTAAAATAGGTTTTGCGAGATTAGGATGCTTTCACTTACATTATTGCACTTTCCCGTGCAGGGGAGGTCGCCCGGCCACCAGCCTGTGGATATTTCCCTCGGGCTCCGGGCTGATGCTCAGGGTTGTGTAGGACATGATGTAGGACACCTGTTAAATTGCTTAGCGAGAACCTTGGCCAGATGCTGTTCGCTGACGTGCCAAGCAGGTGGCGAGAATTGTGATTATTTGCCTACGGTCAGTTGCCCGCGGCAGCTCCCCGGGCGGGCGGCCCCGCTGGA
>NW_010514930.1:0-1276 GCF_000687285.1 Phaethon lepturus | reverse complement strand
CCCTGCCCTTGGCCTTGTTGAACTTCATGAACAGACCCACAGATCCTTTGGTGCAGGTTTCGGGGATGGGGGTGCTGTGACAGCCCGGGATGTGTTTGGAGCTGCTCGGGCTCTGCTACTGCCAGGTGCCATCTCGTGTGCAGAGCTGTCAGCGCTGTCCTGTCCCCGGCAGCCTGCCTGGCTCTGCGTGTGTGACAGCCCAGCGAGCGTCTGCCTCCTGCCAGAAGGGGGTTTTTGGCTCCTTCTCCATGCTTGGGCTGGGGCTCGTGTAGCCCCACAGGTTTGGGGAGTTAAGCCAGAGCCAGAGGGAAAAAACAGTTTTTTCTAGCTTTGGCTGCCTGCCCTGGCTTGCCGTGGGGTCAAATGGGCTCAGCGCCCTGCTTTGACAGCCAATTGTTAAATTAGCGTGGCTGAATGATGAAATGTTCCCATCTTCCATGCTGCAGCGCGAACTCATGGCTCCGGTGTGAGGTCTTTCTCCCTCGGACCCTCCAGGGTTGCCCTGTCCCTGCGGCGGGGAGGGGACCTAGCTCTTCCCGCTCCTCTGGGCTGCAGCCCACCGAGCTGGTGTCACCCTGGGGGCTGCGGCAGTGCCCCCCACCCCTCTCTCCAGAGCATTTCCAGGTGGTGAGACGTTTCTCTGGGCTCCAGCAGTTCTTGGCTGTGCCAGGATGGTCTGGTGACATCTCTGTCTTCCTGTGCTGCGCTCCGCTGAGCCTTGCACCCACCGTAACATCACAGCTCTGCTGCTGCCATCGCTGGAGCAGCTGGGGATGCTGCTCCCCCTTCCCTGGGTAACCTCCAGCGCACGTGCTCATCATAGAACCATTGAATGCTTTGTGCTGGAAGGGAGAATTTCAAGCTGACCCAGTCCAACCCCCACCGTGAGCAGGGACGTCCCCAACCAGAGCAGGGTGCTCAGAGCCAGCCTGACCGGGGAGGGCCCCAGGGACGGGCCATCCACCACCTCTCTGGGCAGCCTGGGCCGGGGGTTCACCACCCTCACTGTCACAAACTTCTTCCTTAGATCTAGTCTAAACCTCCCCTCTTTCAGTTTAAAACTATGACCACTTGTCCTGTCGCTACAGGCCCTGCTAAAAAGTCATCTGCCTGCGGATGGTTTGCAGCATGTTCTTCACTGCCAGCTCAGACCCTCCTTCGCTACCCTGGAGCTGAGGTTGGGCTTGAGCTCTTCCTGCCCATCCCGGCCAGATCCGTGCTCCAGCTTCGCACTCCCCCCAACTCTCCATTAAACTTGGCTGAGCGGGATGCCCTG
>NW_010514929.1:0-3903 GCF_000687285.1 Phaethon lepturus | reverse complement strand
AGTAGGACGCCCGGTTCTCCGCCTTCAGGTTGTTGTCACTGGCCGAGCGCTGCAGCATGCGCGGGGAGGAGAGGCCGCCGGCGCCAAGGATTCGTCTCCGCTTCGTGTAGCTGGGAGTTTCTCTGAAAGGCACTGCAAAAGAGCCAGGGAAAGCGGCATTAGCTACTGGGCGCACAGCTGGCGTCAGCCGGCCATGCTCAGGCTGGAAGATGGCGGCAAAGCAGGAGGGCTGGGGAAGCACACGGAGCTGGGCCTGGAGGACAGGAACAGTCAGGACAGAGGAGGACGCAGCTCCACCTCTGCTTCCAGCTCCTCTCCCTGCACCGCCCCAGGGAAACCACCCGGGAGCACGCGGGGCAGGTGAGCCCCACCGCGGCGCACTGGCGCGGCAAGGATTTGGAGGTGGCATCTCAGGAAGCATCAAGGAGTGCTGCTGAAGGGGAGGCAGCGCCAGCAAGGGTGCCCAGGGAGAGGGCGCGAGGCCACCAGCAGGACCCTTGCCAACCCATCTCCAGCTGCCGTCCTGGTTTGGAGGCGGTGACGTGCGCAGGACATTGGCACCCGCAGTAACCTCAGGCACCGTTTACTCTTCTGTTTCAGAGGCAGGGGAGGCCTAAATCTATAGCTTCAGGCATGTGCCAAGTGCAAGCCTAGAAAATACAAGGCACAGAATAAAAGACCAGCTACTCCCTGCCCTGCCTAACCCTCTACCTAACCCTCGGGAGTGCGCTGAAGAAACAGACTTCACAAAGCCACCTGAAGATGCAAACTCCTGCCTCTGCCTGCAGCTCTACAGAGGGAGAAAGAGCGGAAATGGGGAGCCCCATGCGGTCACAGGGGAAGAAGGCTCTGCCGTGGCGATGGTGCGTGTGCCGTGGAGCAGACCTCTGGTCAGGAGAAACATATTTTCCTAAATTTTATTTAATGAATCCATTTCTAACCTGAAGGTTAACATGCTTTGTCTGATGTGTGGCAACATCCAAGGGAACCCAGAAGTGACAATATCCAGCCCATTTCTGGTGCAAGTGCAGTGGCAAAAGCAAGGGGACAGGTAAAGCACGCAGAGGGCTCCTGCGCTCCTGCTCGAAGGCATGCTCAGATGCGGTGTGATCCTCTTAACGGGGGACCGCCCGCTCCACCACCCTCACGACTGCCCTGGCTTTGCCCTCCCAAGGCCACCTCTCCCATGGCAACTTGCACAAAGGCACGTGAGCCCTAAGCATGCGCCGATGGCCACTGACAAGGGGCTGGGGAGGACAGGAGTCAGCGGGGTCTGGGCAGGATGCTGCCCAATGCTCAGCAAGGCCTCAGACCTGCGTCATCCTTAACCAAACACCTTGAACGCACTTCCCAGCTGTGCTCCATGGCTGCACTCGGAATATTTTTCCAAGGAATATTTTTGGTTCAAAGTACAAAAATTTCAGGCTCCTGTAAATCTTCCTGTTGTCATAGCAACACGATGCATTTGTTCTCTGATGAGTTTCAACCACACAGTGGGGGAATTTCTGCCGGCAGTGTCCGCGCTCCCCGCGGCAGCTCAGCCCAGTTCCCCAGCCTCCTGCTGCCAGCTGCCTGCCCACAGCCTCTGTGCTGCCAGCGCCCCACATCCAGGCCACCCCAACAGGAAAAGCGGGTCAAAATGGTCACCCAAGGGCCACAGGCAAGGAGTGATGTCAAACGGAAAGAAGCAAAGCTTGGACAGTGGATATGATGCAGTCCCTGGGGTAAAACGTGCTGTGGACCCAATGCTTGGGAGTTTGCAGGACTGTTAGCGTGCAGGACGCTGATGTGTAGCCTGTCCTACCGACACAACACGCTGGAGAGGAAGCCACAGTCAGGGCTACCTGCAACTGTTTCACAGGCAATGCTGAACAGGTTTGGTTGACGAGGACTGCCAACAAGTTCTTGTGTAATCCAGACATATGACAGATCTCCAGGAGACACTTAACTTTGTACTACATCACTTCTCATACAAAATCACTTTAAAAAGGCAGAGAAGCAAATATTAAATGGATACATGTCATCATAACTGGCAGATCTAAAAATTATTAGAAATTGGAAATAGTCACTGGAAACACGTGTAAGTTTCTGCTAGTCTCAAAGAGCTGTTTTCAAACCAAGCCACATCCATAACTTTAAGCATGGTTCTTGGAAAAAAGTACAGAATTACTTTTAGTGAAAGTGCCAAACGCTGCCTAGTGATGAAAGCACATCAGTCAGTGCCTGAATACCTTTCCAAACTGAAGGCCAAGGCCCATACTGGTCAAGTTAGTACATCCATGATGTGCTTCCAGGGACTAACACAATAGGTGAAACCAAGTGATCACAGGATTGTAACCTGAGAAAGGCCACGAGCTCATAGCATCAACCAAACACAAGCTCAGTGCCATTCTGCCAGAACAGAGTCAATCTGAACCTGTTACATCTAAGCTGGGGAACAGCAACGCCCTGGAGAGATGGTCTCAGTGGTGCTCCATCAGTAGGCAACGTCACAGCTGGAGAAATGCCAAGTTTGGATCTGCACCGTATGAGAATTTTGGTAAACAGGAAATATTCAGCAAGAAAAAATTCAAGATCTAGAAAAATCTGCCTGGACCATTCTTCCCCCCATCCTGGGAGAAGCCAGGAGCAGCAGTCAGCCCTTTGGCAGATGACTGGTGCCACCCAGGCTCGCACCAGCTGCTCACGCAAAGTTCACGCTGCGCTCCTCCCGTGCATGTCCGTTATTATGAGGAGGCAAAAAGAGCCACTCAAAGCACCACAACTACGGCCAGACCCGTGTTGAGGTACTGGTCTGGTTCATCACTTCCACGAGTGACTGGGCTCAGCGTCATTGGTCTTGACACCAAAACAAGAAAGAAAGAAGAGAGAAACAAGAGTGCCACAATGAAAAATTCAGACAGCAGGAGTTGGCCCGGGCTTGCTTTAGTGTGTTTTATGAATTAATTATTAGTTTCTTGATATAAATTGCTTAGGAAAAAAATCATATTTGTATGTTGAACTGATCATATGCAAGCTTACTGTAAAATAATACTATTGGCAAGCCACTTTTACCAAGCTGACAAAAAAAAGGAAAAAAAAGAAAAAAAGAAAGAAAGACAAAAAAAGCAGATATTTATCTTGCAAGGGAAGAAAGAAGCACACCACACAGGAGATCCTTTCGGTCTGTGCTAAATCTCCTCTGCTCCTAGCAGTCTCAGCTTAAGTGAAAAGCAGTAAGCCTGTCCCAGTCCCTCGCTCTCCCCACTCCACACACTTCACACCAGGGAGACGTCGAATGGGTCAGGTTCAGATGGGGAAGATCTGCATGGATCGTGGCGAGATATTCACAGCAAGCACCAAGTGTTGGGCAGTGAGACACAAACAGGTTGCTCAAGGACTCACTGGTAACAGGGAAGGTACTTTATAATTCTTGACACAGGTCAAGGCAGGTGCTTTAATTT
Source organism: Phaethon lepturus (assembly GCF_000687285.1). NCBI lineage: Eukaryota > Metazoa > Chordata > Aves > Phaethontiformes > Phaethontidae > Phaethon > Phaethon lepturus. The sequence continues at coordinate 460 of NW_010514929.1, read as the reverse complement.
AGCCTGTCAAATAAACACACTAAAGAACCTGATCACCCATTTCCACACTCTACATAACAGCAGCCATCACCTTATATATTCAAAGTGCTCCCTCCCAACACCAAAACTGTAGCACCAATCTCAAAAACAGAGAAAAACACAACCTCTGCCTCAGATTGACATCTGAGAGGAGGAGCAGAGTGGCTGGAGAAAGCAGGACCGCTCTGCTACTCACTAATCCATTCATCATAACATCAAGTATGAGAGTCCCTGGAAGCACAACATAACATAGCATTTACAGGAGTAAACGAGAAGGTATCCAGGTCAAATAACAGGCTGTAAAGCCAAAGTTTCCCGAGTATTTAATTCCAGAAGCATATTAAGAGGATGGTATTATAGCTGCAAAAGCAGTCTCTTGAAAGGCAGGACATACCTGCACTATCTGTGTAATTTTAATTCACAGAATCACAGAATCACTAAG
>NW_010514928.1:7051-16622 GCF_000687285.1 Phaethon lepturus | reverse complement strand
GGCGCGGGCGGACCGAGGGCTGGCTCTGCCGCCAGCACCGGTGGCCTCCCTGGGGTGGAGGCCTCCTCTCCCCGTGGCCGTGGACACACGCCCGCTGGTAGCTGCGCTTCCTCCTCCGTGTCTGCAGCCGCCGGCCTGGGTGAACCGCGCTCCTGTCGCTTTTGGTGCGGTGTCCATGTCGCTTCAGCCAAGCCGCGCTCTTCCCCAGCGGAACTGAAACCCTCTGTCGGCCCTGGCAAGAGTCTGGTTTCTCGTTCACCTTTGGGCGCCTTCAGAGAGGCGCTTAAGTGAAAGCGGGGGGGCAAAGGTTGTCACCTCGCCTTGTGCGGGGCCCCTGGGAGAAGCTGCTGTTGTAGGGATTTCTGAAGGCTGATGTTAACTTGCCCGTTTCCTCCTAAATTTGCTGGCAGAGTTCTGCAGGGAAGTGTTCTGCTGATGAACAGATTGTCATTAAGTAAATGGTGTTGCAGTTTCTTGGTCATATGGTTGTTCTTAGAGAAAGTTACTGGTATTTACTGTAAGCTAATCATTGAAATCCTAGTATTGATCTCTGAAATACTGTTTACTAAATGAGTCACTTCCAAAAGAATCTTTGATATAAGCCCTCCCTAAGGATACTGCCTTTGCTAAAAAAGGCATTAATTGTCCACATACTCGGGCAACTTTTTAGGGGCAAAATCAGTTGAACATCGTGATTGCTCTGAAAGTTTGATGACTTCTTCAATTATACAAAGCTATTAATGTTGCTGAAACAGCTTTGCTTTTGCTCAGTCATGTTCATTTCCTCTTGGCGTGGCTGCTAGTTGACTTGCTTCTAAGTTCACCAAATAACATGGACTGTCTGGGTTTTTTCCCTTTTTTTTTTTTTTCCTTTTTCTTTACACCCCCCTCCCTTCCATGGGTTGTCTCCCTGTGAGCCCCCTCTTCTATGTAGTTCCGTGTCTCCTTCTCATAGGACAAGCTTTCACTGTCGCATGACAGGCAGCACACTGAGATAGGATGGCTGCTGATCAAATGAAACAAATAGCCTTACAGTTTTTATCAAGGTGGGTGGGAACACACAGAACATCTGCCTTAACATTATGGTAATTAATTTTATTACACTTTTATAAGAGGTTTCCATTCAAGCCTAGGAGGAGGAGAAGAGAGATTGAAGGCTTAAGCCTGTCCTCATTTCTCCTTCCATTCCCTATAAGGAAAACAGCAAGCAGTGGCCACAGCTGACTGTTATTTGCTCCTTTTGGGAAACTCTATGAGTATTTCACACAAAATGTACAGGAAACTGGTCACCTGAGCTGGCAAAACTCTTGCTTGCAAGACTGTTACATTACCTAAGCATCTAGAACAGAGATTGAAATGTTGTAAGTAATCTTAAGTGTAAAATGGTCAGTATGTGAAAGGCTTTGCAGCCTAAAGTTGAAAGGGTTTGGAGACTGAAAACTGTTGACTGAGGGAGCTCTCTGTGTTGATATATATACACACTAACCAAAGAATAAAGGTAAAGAGCTCCAGCCCCTTCCTTTGGCCTCCCAGACACTTTGCTCTTATTTTGTGCAGACTCTGTGTGTTACTGTTGGCTGAATAACCTGGCTCAGACCAGAACAAAAAGCACATCGCCTGGTGTGGAAATGGGGCTTGAGCAAGGATCTCCCCCAATAGAGAAAAAAAAAAACCCTACATCACAGTATCTAGATATTATAGCACAAATGCCATTTGCAGTGTCCTTGATATCCACACAGAGTGCAGTCCATGTGCCATTTGTCAGTGTAACTCAACTATGAACTTTTCTGACCTTCCTGTGGCTGACAGAGCTGTGAAATATGTGCAGTCTTGCTTGCGAGAAGTCATGTTCAGCTCGGTGTATAAGAAGTTGCTAAACAACTCCTCACCATATAAGCTAATAGAAGTCTAGCATTCTCAGTGAGAATACTCTTACTGGATGCAAAAGCTAGAATATTTGCCTAATTAATGATTAAATCATATTGCAGCCTTAGCTGAGCTGCCATAAGTCATTGGACATCACTTTAAAAGAAGTGGCCTTTGTAGGAATCTGATGTTCCTTCAGCAGCTGATTTAAAGACCTGAAGTGACTTGCTCCGGGCTGAAAGCAGAAATTACACCAGTAGGATGTCACTGAGTTGCAGATGCCTGCAGAACTATATTAAGTTGATCCTCCTTGGTCTTGCCTCTTTCGACGCTTGTTAGGATAGTATATGATTTCGCGGTTGATTTGAGCCAATCAAACATTGTACTATTGTCATAAGTGGTGCGCCCAGCATCTTTAGTAAAGCTTAAAATTGTGCAGAATAAAGTGGATCAGCTTGATGTGTCAAAAAAATAATCCTCTAAGGTAGAGGGAGTGGGGAGAGAAGATGATACTTGTTTTTCAGGTAGGTTAACAGTTTGATGTGATTCATTGTGTGGTTGCATGATCACTAGTCACTACACAAGGAAAACAGTGGAAAACTATAGGAGATAGGGGAGGAAGAGGGATAGACTATCTCTTATCACTACAAAATGATATCAAATTGATGCAAGCTAACCATGAAGTGCACCATTGCTATCTACTGTTCTTGAAAGCTTGTTTGTGTTAGTATTGTGAAAGGTTTGAGCTATCATGAGTAGACAAATTCAGAATTTTTTTTACAGATGACAACCCTTAGCTTTTTCTTGTCTTTTCTTTTTTAAACAGAGCACTAATAATTTATGTAACTTTAGAATACGTAAAAGTGGGAACACAGCAGAGTAAAGTTGTTCTGCAGCAGTGATAGCCTAACATATAGAAATAGCAAGGCTGCGAGAAACAGCCAGCTATGTTAGTTGGTCTAAAAAGGTTGAGGAAGAAGAGCGCACAAGCTTTTAGCTCCACAGAGTTGTTTTCAGAGTATGTACACCTCACTATCACTTATCTGAAAGTTAGTCTGTTAGGCTGGATCATGTCTAAATGGGAAAGTGTAAAATGCACTTTGTATTTAAAGCAAAGAATGTAAGTGTTGTCTTACCAGCTTAAGTCAAACATTGAGAGAAATCCTTTGGGAAAACTAGAAAAATACATTTAAGAAGGAATAAAATACACTGGAACTTGTCTTACTAACTCATCTTGTGATCTGTTTATCTTCAGCTGCTCAAATAAAGAATTTGATGAGCCAGCTGGGAACAAAGCAGGATTCCAGCAAGCTTCAGGAGAACTTGTAAGTATCAAATGAGCTAACACTTGTATAGGTTCTCTTTCATTCCTGTCTGTATTCTTAGAGGAACTGGGTTACTTGCTTTAGGGAGATGCTTTATTAGATAAATTTAATATGGTCCTCCAAACCAAAAATGACTAGTTGGGTTAAGTAGTTTACTGGATGAATTAAGGTGTTTCTGCTGGACTCTGGAGAAGCCATTCAAAACTGCTGGATAGGAATGGTTATAAATGGTGTAGTTTATTTTAAAAGTGTAGTAGTACATAATCCATGCATTAGCTGTGCTCTGAGGACTAACCATAGTAGCTTTACTTGTGGTTTAGAAGAAATGAATGCCATACTAGGTACTTGGTCCTCACATAAGAGCAATAAGGAGAAACAGCAAGGAAGACCCATAGCTGATGAAAAAGTAGCTTGTAGTACAGATGGATTTAGGCACTAGAAAGATAAGTAATCCTATATGGCAGCCAGAATGCCACACGTAATTTCACAAGAATATGCCAGTGAGGGACAATATAGAAGACATTTAAACAGGCATAGTCCAAACGGACTCCTAAAGAGACTGAACAGGGAGTCTTTATCTCTGTGCATCTTTTACAAACTTGTAAAGCATAAGTAGCAACTTATGAGGAGAATAATTTCTGGAGTCATAAAAGATAACTTGAAAGTAAGTTCTTCAGTTATCTCTTCATGTGACTGTACCTTGAATCTCTGAATATGCAACATCCCCATTTTTTATAATAGCTGGTTTTTTTATACGTTCATAAATTTTGGTGGTAGCTACATACACATTTGAAGTATGAGATCAGAGCCCAGGTGGGGGAGAAAAGAATTTGTTTGCCTGAGCTACTCAGTTGATCCAGTTTGTATTTAATTGGTAGATTAAAGAACTAATCACTGGTGACCAAATAAATGTCTCTCCATTTAATTTCATTGTAGAAATGCCCCTCCTCTTTAAGGTGAGAGTGGTTACACTCCAAAAATTGTCAGCTGTCATACAAATTTAATACAAAAATGCATGGGTGGTTTATTCAGCTCACATATTGTAGGTCAACTTAGACAATAATTCATCCTGAAAACTTTTGATTTGTGTATCTGTTAGGCTGAATAAGTGACTTTCATTTAAGCATCTTGTATCCATTGAATGCCAAAAAAATTTGTTCTGGTTTTAGTATTTTGTGTCTTCCTGGTTTACACTATTAGTTTTGTGCATATGGCTGCAAAATAAAACTTGCAGTTCTGTTCTCTGTGAAGCACTAGCTTTCTTCCTGATAAACTGCATCTTTGATGTACAAGATGTTGTCTTTACATTAAGTTCAATGTAAACAATGTATTTCTGTATTGTGGTACTAATGAAGGTGCTGCTTCACTAGATTCTTTGCAACAATACCTTTGCATTGCAACTTTGTTGGAAAACATAAAGGCTCAAGGGAAAGCCTTTCATTTCCCAAAGTAGAAGCTGTATCTTTCCTCTCTTTGACCACTAATTTTCACAAAAAATGTAGGAATTTAATATCTCTGAGTCTCTGTCCTTCTATTGAATGTATATTTAAACAATGAAGTTGGCAATTGTCAAGTGAACAGTTAATTACAAATTGGTACCACAAGGAATTTGCCCTATAAGTATTATTAAGTTCACTGAATAAAGTTGTCTCTCCCTTGAATTTTCTCTCTTATGCCATTGGGGAAAAATATCTTTTTAAAACTACTGAATTATACTAGTTAGCAGGGAGCACAGAACTTTGAATATTTTTTTTAAAAAGTAGTCCAGAGTCAAGTTGTTGGTAAAAGCAAAAAGTACATCTCTGTTCTGTTATGGTGGAAAAAAACCCAACACCATAAAGATGACTGAGAAACCTTACTTGGTCATTATTTTGGAGACTGCTTTTTACATAGACGCTTGTGTAACTGCTTTTGAACTTTTCAGACAACAGCTACAGCATTCTGCAAACCGCCTTGCCAAAGAGACCAATGAATATCTAAAGGAGTTGGGGTCTCTACCACTTCCTTTGTCTGCTTCTGAACAGGTAGGCACACAGAATTTGTCTGGACGTATTTTTAAATTGCTCATTTCATTAAACTAGCTTAGACAACAACGTCACAAAGCTTGAATCGGCACAGCTGGAGAGACAGCAGACTTTTGCAAGGAAGAATGTTGTTGAAGTACAGAAACACATTAAACTAGCTACATCCTGGCTGCTTATACGATACTAGAAAGACAATGTTTCCCAGTGGCAAATAGGTATAAAACTTATTCGCATGAGAATAAGAAACCCTAAATGTTTGGGGAGAGCTGAGTATGCAATTCTGTTTTTCTGAGTAAATTCCTGGAAAATAATCTTGTTTACAAAGTGCCTGGTGATGTGAGGCAGTGTTTTAGAATGAGAACTCATAGCAAACTGCATTTCAGTATGAAATGTGATCACACCAAAAAGCTTTCCCTGGTACATGGGGGGAAGGTGAGTCACCTTGCTCATATCTGAATAAAGTAAAATATAGTGAGGCAATGATTATGACTTTTATCTCCTGCCAAATAATCCCTTGAGTTCCCCGTCCCTATGGGAAAGGGAAGGGCCAGTTCTCTGCTGTTGGTGTTTTCTTGCTCTACTTCAAATTACAACCACAATATTGATGTATCTGCTTTTGTGATACTGTTGTGGATATGGGTCAGCAGATGTTGTCCTAATCTAATTCTGTATTTAAAGCTGTATGCCAGTTGTAAGCAAGGCCATGTTTTGCCTGTTTGTTCAGCAAATATTTTTCAGTTAATCTCCCTCTGGTGAACAAAATCCTGTCATGTGCATCTCACTGAATGAAGCACTGACTTGTGAAGCCTGTTGGAGGAGTCCAGTCAAAATCTGCAGGAGGTGTCACCAACATGCTGAGGATCTCCTCTGGCAGAAGGGTTGTTGCTTCCAGACAGCTCAGATGGAAGCTGCAGTGTATTATGAGGCTGCTGTAGTGGCTTATTATAGAAAAAAAAAAATAGCGGAAAATACTTATTTCCTTGAAATGGCTGTTGAATTGATACAAACTCTTTGAAAGATTACAATGCTGGAAAGCCTGCAGTTTGAGACCACTGTTGGGAATCTCTCTAATGGAAAACCTAAGAACTGACCACAGTATTGAGTGTCCTTGGGACAAGTTTTTTCACGTCTTGTTCCCTATAACTGGGATGTCACAACACTCGAAGGACATGTTCTGTGGAGGCCAAATAAGTTGATACTGTAAAATGAGGATGAAAAGGAATATTACAACTAATGTATATGGAGAAAAGATAAATTGAAATGGTTATCAGGACTAAGGATATTCTCGAATCAAATAACAGCAGGCTTGTAGTATGGCATGGCTGGATGAGACAGCTTATGAAACTGGGGTAATGGATGTTGTGATAAGTTCTGTAAGTGTGGGGCTTCCTACATGTGGAAGAAAGTTAAGGAGGTTTTCTTATCAGGACAAGGGAAAATTAAGTATTACCAGCCTGGCTCAGTAGAGGAATGGAGGGTAACGGCATTGCAGATATCAAAAAGGTACATAATTAAATGTGGTAGCTTACTGGAATGTGATTTGAATAAAAGTAATGGTATAGAATACCTCTCTGCTTCAGACTTAAAACTAGATTGAAATTAGAGAACCTTATTGCACAAAACTTCTGCAACAGGCAAGACGTAGAGCATTTGGTATAACGAATAAAAATATTGTGGGCTTTTTGTTCTCTCCAGTGCCCCAGAATGCTGGAACTAAAAGTTCACTTGAAAGCCAGCATTCATTGTTGTTACTATGATGATGGGTTTTTCTGAGAGTCTGACAGTTACATTATCATGAATGGGAATATCTGAACACTTGTTTTTGTTTCAATTCTTTAGCGCCAACAGAGGCTTCAGAAAGAACGTTTAATGAATGACTTCTCCACGGCCTTAAATAACTTCCAGGCAATACAGAGGAGAGTGTCAGAGAAGGAAAAAGAGACTGTAGCAAGGGCGAGAGCTGGCTCCCGTATCTCTGTAAGTATTTATAGGAATTTTGTATTGATATAGTGAATCACAAGTTTTTTGAGAGATCTTGTACTTGCCTACCAACTTCATAGCTGTCTACTGACACATTACCAAGTGCGCATGAGGCCCCGGTGCATTAGTTTTGTCATTCCAGATGTTACAGAATCACAGAATCATTAAGGTTGGAAAAGACCTTTAAGATCATCAAGTCCAACTGTCAACCCAACACCATGCCCACTAAACCATGCCCCAAAGTGCCACGTCTACATGTTTTTTGAACACCTCCAGTGATGGTCACTCTACCTCCCTGTGCAGCCTGTTTCAATGTTTGACCACTCAGTAAAGAAATTTTTCCTAATATCCAATCTAAACCTCCCCTGGCGCAACTTGAGGCCACTTCCTCTTGTCCTATTACTAGTTACTTGGGAGAAGAAAGCAAAACCCACCTCGCCACATCCCCCTTTCAGGTAACTATAGAGAGCAATAAGGTCCCTCCTCAGCCTCCTCTTCTCCGGGCTAAACAACCTCAGTTCCCTCAGCCACTCCTCATCAGACTTGTCCTCCAAACCCTTCACCAGTGTCATCGCTCTTCTTTGGACACGCTCCAGAACCTCAATGTCCTTCTTGTAGTGAGGGGCCCAAAAATGAACACAGTATTCGAGGTGTGGCCTCACCAACACCAAGTACAGGGGGATGATCATTTCCCTACTCCTTCTGGCCACACTATTTCTGATACAGGCCAGGATGCTGTTGGCCTTCTTGGCCACCTGGGCACACTGCCGGCTCATGTTCAGCTGGCTGTCAACCAGCACCCCCAGGTCCTTTTCTGCTGGGCAACTCTCCAGCCAGTCTTCCCCAATCCTGTAGCATTGCATGAGGTTGTTGTGACCCAAGTGCAGGACCCAGCACTTGGCTTTATTAAACCTCATACAGGTGACCTCGGCCCATCGATCCAGCCTGTCCAGAGCCCTCCTACCCTCCAGCAGATCAACACTCCCACACAACTTGGTGTCATCTGCGAACTTACTGAGGGAGCACTCGATCCCCTCATCCAGATCATCGATAAAGATATTGAACGAGACCGGCCCCAGAACTAAGCCCTGGGGGACGCCATTTGTGACCAGCCACCAACTGGATTTAACTCCATTCACCACAACTCTCTGGGCTTGGCTGTCCAGCCAGTTCTTTACTCAGCGAAGACTGAACCTGTTTAAGCCATGAGCCACCAGTTTCTGCAGGAGAATGCTGTGGGAGACAGTGTCAAAGGCTTTACTAAAGTCCAGGTAGACAACATCCACAGCCTTTCCCTCATCCACTAGGTGGGTCATCTGGTCACAGGAGGAGATCAGGTTGGTCAAACAGGACCTGCCTTTCATGGACCTGTGCTGGCTGGGCCTGATCCCTTGGTTGTTGTGCCCATGCCTTGTGAGCACCGTCAAGATGAACCTCTCCACAATCTTCCCTGGTACCAAGGTCAGGCTGACAGGCCTGTAGTTTCCTGGATCCTCCTTCTGGCCCTTCTTGTAGCTGGGTGTCACATTGGCAAGCTTCCAGTCACTTGGGACCTCCCCTGTTAACCAGGACTGTTAATAAATGATGGAGAGTGGCTTGGCAAGCTCTTCCGCCAGCTCCTTCAGCACTCTTGGGTGGATCCCATCTGGCCCCAAGTAAGTTGGCACTCATTTCAGTGTGTTCCTTGTCAATGTTAGTAGAGGAGGGAAGGAATCCTGGTGGTTGCAAATGTGGAGGATAAGATGTGGAGTCAAAGTATAGTTAATAGCAAAGTATTGCAGGCTGCTCTTTGCTTGATGTCAGCCCTAGACTATAAAATTTAAGAGGTCAGTTGGAAGCTTACCACACCTTAAATTACATCTTAAATCTCGCACTGTTTCTTTATTTTCTTATAGTTCCTGTCTTGCTAATATCTCCAACATACATTGAAGCCTTCTCCCTATTATGTTTTGACAAACCCCTGTGGCTACTAAGAATTCATAATAAAAAGGCCAGTGAAAGCATTTTTCTCCCCTTGCCTTGGGGCTTTGTGTTAAGTATGCATTTGTAATTTCTACAAGGGAACACATTTATCCATTGGATTATTCTATAAATTTTTTGCTACATACTGAAAAAGGAAGTGACAACAATAGCCGAGCTGAGTAAACGGACTAGCTGCTTTTGATCTCTCAGTTGTCTCTTGCTTTGCAGACGCAATCTGAATCTAAAAATAAAATCTAAAGATTAATCTAAATCTTAACTAAACTAATTTAAATCTGAAAGTTGAAGTGACAGTGGCATTCCCAAAGAACTCTTTGGACAGTATATGCCTTTGTCTTAAAGATACTGCTGTTGATGTTGTGGGTGGTCCTGAGAAACTCATTTATCTCTTCCAGG
>NW_010514928.1:0-7020 GCF_000687285.1 Phaethon lepturus | reverse complement strand
GAGCGGGTCAGAGAAGAACAGCTTGTTTCATTTGATAGGTAACAGCTTCTTTTACTTTTGATGTATACTTTTAACTACATGTAAGTGAAGTTTTTTGTGGTAAGATAAGTTACTGTAACTTGGGCCAGGCTCTGCTAGATGAATGCAAAGCAAAAGGATTTGAAATGCAATTATTATAGTACTTGTAATATACAATGTGTAAAAAAACAAACAAAAAAAAAAAAACCCAAAAAAAAATCCCCACACACACCAAAACAAAAACCCCCAAAACAACTGCATATGACAGTATTTTATCCTCCTTAAATGTAGATTGTGTGATGACTGCCCTGAGGGGAATAGTAGAGTCCTTAGTATGTGGCAGTTGGAGCTGCTGGTTTTCTGGACTGTGGGCACAAGATTACCAGACAGGATTTCCTTCACTTTGACTCTTTTCACAAAGAGCTGTATATTTATTTAATGGGTTTGGGTGTTCTCTAGCAGCCCAACTGGAGCTTAGAGTAGTGTATGAGGCTGCCTTAAATTCAGAAATCCTGGACATTATGCACTGGCCTACTAGTTCTAGAACATGCACAACAAGACAGCATTACTGTCACCTGTCAAATAGTTGTATTGGTTCTGCAGTAACAGAGTGCCTGCATAGTAGATAGGTTTGTAAAATACCAACTTTACAGTGTGGTAAAGAAAACTCGAGACACTCCAGAACTATCTGTGATTGCTATGTCAGTTTCTACTGTATGTATGTTTGAGAACCAGGATGAAATCTGTTGGCCCTATCTTTATAAATCCTTTAACTTTCTAAATCAAGAGACCTAGCCTACGTCTCTCATCTACACATCTTCCATCTGCAAACTGCACTTCATCTGATCAACTGCTTGGTGTGCATCCCCTTCATTAGCCTTCTGCTTTCACATACTGAGTCAGGAGTGAAAACCCCAGGTTGTTCAATTATACAGATGCTGTGATGAGTTTGAAGGCCTTGCACACTAAAGCAAGGGGAACCAGACAGGTTCATGCAGAGTCTCTTAGCTTGGTGAGAGATAGTGGCACACAGCAGCTACTCCACATTCAAAGTTGTTCTTACGTGCTACATGTCAAAATTCTGCCTTCAATAACTGAAAACCCTACTGTCATCTCGGAGCTCAATTGCTGGAATGGTCAGCTGTCTCTGACCTAGTCATGTAGTTTATCTTCATTTCTTTTGGCACCTTGAGACTTTAAAACTTACTATTTAGTGTTGTATACATAGCACTGGAATGTTACAGTGCTTTCCAGCACAATTCTCTTAGCTGAGAAGAGGGAGGTGTTGCCCTTGAAGAACTTTGTGCTGAACAGATAGATGGCCTGGTATTATAGATAACTCTCTTCACTATGATTTCTGTAACGTGTGCAGTGGTTATGAAGTACCAGCTCATCAGGAGAGAGGTAGACTGGGATGCAGAGATATTTGTTTCATTTCTTTTGGTATGTGATTTAATTTGAAGTTGTTACTACACTAATGAATTAAAATACTAAACCACTTTATTCTTATCTCCAAATGCCAGATAGCAAGTGAGAATCTTTGAATCCAGATGCTTGTCAGGTGTTGTTTTGTTCTGATAATGTTGTGCTTGCAGGCTACTCTCTATCAGAACTTTCACCCCGATTTCTCCCTTTTTGGGGGATGGTGAGAGGGAAGGAAGGCACAGGTATTTAAAAAAAAAAACAACCCAAAACAGAACTGAAATAAAAGGAGGTTTCTTCTATGCCATCGATAACTGTCACATCCTAGAACAGACTATTCTATGCATGTAACTGCTTTCCAGTTTCTTCACTTTTCCTGATCTGTGCCTATTTTTCCAATTCTTCCAATTCAAAACTGTTGTCACAAATCCGTGCTGTCTCTGTATACAGTTGCAGGGCTAGGAACCTGGGGGTTGTTATATAGGAAACTTTTCAACTTGAACTCAGTGGCACATTGCTATAAATGGACTGTGGAAGTACCTATACTCAGAGAAAGAGTCGTACTTTCTTTCCATCTCTTTCCAGTGGTGAAGATTGGAATCAAATGCAGTCTCAGGAAGAAGATGTGGCAATAACTGAACAGGACCTTGAACTCATTAAAGAAAGAGAAACAGCAATCAGGCAATTAGAGGTGACCAGTAGATCCTCCACACTTAACAGTATTGAGAGATAAACCAAAGAAGTCATGCAGTGCTAACTAATGGGATGGGCTGAGGAGATCTGAAGGTGGAGGAACAGAGTTCCTTGTAGAGAGGATTGATGCCAAGATCAATCTCCCTGCTCCTGTTGAAGGAGACTAGATACATTTTCCTTCAGTGTTCACTGGTGGACCTTCAGAAATGGTAGGAACAACTCATGTTACAATGTTCACCTAAGTTCCATACTGTGCTAATTGCTAGTGTGATGAAACAAATACTGAGTAGTAGGAATATTGCAGGCTCCTGTATTAATCCCAAGTTCCATAGATGGTAGCATCAGGTCACCTCAGTCAGTGAATGATGATGACATTCTGAGCAATGGTCAGAAGAGGTACTAAGAATGAGGTTTAGAAAAATCGTAACTAATGTTTGTTATAACTTTTCAAACTGTTGTCTTCAGGCAGACATTTTGGATGTCAATCAGATATTTAAGGATTTAGCCATGATGATTCATGACCAAGGAGATATGATTGGTAAGTGTGTTTAGATAATAGGAAGTTTCTTTCTAGTTCAACTACATATTTTGCCTACATAGATTAAAGTTTCCAGTATTTTGTATAAAAAGTATTGTATTTCTGGGGGTTTTTTTAAACACTGAAGCTCTGAAATATTTTTACAATGACATTTCTTATTTTTCCATAGATAGCATAGAGGCAAATGTGGAAAGTGCAGAAGTCCATGTGGAAAGAGCCAGTGAGCAGTTACAGAGAGCTGCCTATTATCAGGTAAATTCTGTATGCTTGCATTATTATCAAAGTACAGTTAAGCAACAATGGAACAGACATAATGACACATACTGAAGACGGGAGCACCCCAAACAAGTTATTAAAAACAGCTTGTGCAAGTTGGCACTCACTCATAATTGTGCTGCAAGGAATAGATAAAGCACTTGAGTCAAAAACACAGTATTCAAATTAGCCTTCTACTTCAGAGGATGTAGTCAGTCTGTTTCTTCATGTAGGTGTGATCAGCAAGTTCAAGTGTTTAGCTGTCTTTGTTGTTCTCGGTAGTTAGCAGAACGGTTAAACAAGAACAAATTCTCATGTTGTATTCATCTTGTAAACATACCAGCCAATTCTCCCTGAGACAATACCATACCATTTCTGCACATCAGTGCAGAAATCCTTGCACAGACTAGGGAAACTTCTGGTGACTGGGATTTGCAGCACCCTTCTTTCTAACTGCTGAGTTTCTATCCCATAGTCTGTCCTTCCTATCCCATCAAATCTGTTGCAGTGGTTCTCACTGCTGCTTAAATCTCCTTTGTGTATGATATTCAATGTTTCCTATAGGTTCTTTTCATCATTATTGTCCCTGTAGGTCCAGGTTCTGTGAAGGAATAAGGGTTCTGCTTCAGTCAGTCCCATACAGAGTTTCATTGCTGGGACTTCAGGCTTCCACACGAGATGAAAAATTGGACTCTTTCAAGCTGTTAAGTGGAGAGGCAATAGAAAGCAATAAAACTCTAGTGCTGTTTAGCGCAAGGGACTGAAAGTAGCTTTTACCATCTGGCAGCATTTAGTATTCTCTCTCTCTCTCCGTGCCTTCCTTTAAAGTTTTGATGTATAAGTTTGGGAGCTATTGGACATGTATTGGATGTATTTTACTGGATAGAAGAGGAAGTGGTTATACGTAACTATCATCAAATCCTTAGGTACTAAGTTAAAAATATTCGGTGTGTATGGATAGACTGTTGTTTCCTATGATTAATAAAGTGATCAAAGCTGTAAAATCTAAGTACAGTAACTGTACATGAAATCACTTAAACTGTAGAAATGCAATACTATTTCCACACCAACCCCAGGTGGCCAAGGGGAGACTGTATTGGAGATCTGCCTAGTAGTTTTATTAGTCTTACCTGGAAAATTGAAATAGCTAAAGATGTTTGGCTTTCCTTTGAAGCCATGGTGTTGTCCCTTAGGATGAAAAGCATTATGGTAGGTGTTGTCAAGTTGAAGTAAAGCTTGCATTTTCCTTAAGAGAAGCAAAACTTGTCACTTAACTGCATCTCTTGGACCACTGTGCTCCGAAAACTAAAAATATTTATCATGCAGTTAAAGGAACATGTAAAAGTATTCAGACTGTACTGGTTAATTCTCTTGAGTAAGTATGGGTATCAAGTGATCTAGTTCACCAAAGTTAGTAACATTAACTGGGTAGACTTGCTTTTTCCTCTTGTCATCTATTCCTGGTGTCAGTGGCCTTTTTTTTTTTTTCTTCTTTTATTAGAAGAAATCCCGTAAGAAGATCTGTATCCTGATTCTTGGTCTTGCTGTGGCTTCTATAATCATAGGATTCATTATTTGGCAGACAGCAAAATGAAATCTTCACATGGAACCTAGTCTCATTGCTGAGATTTTTTCCCTCAGAGTGAACAGGCTGACTAGTCTTGGAAATGAATTGACCACTCTGAGAGAGCACAAGCTGGAACTACTTCTAGTAATAGATATTAGCAACTAACGTGCAGATAACTAGTATTTGGAATTAGTGAACCATGGAGACAGTATTTATCAGTTTATATACAAATTATATTGTTTTATGTAACTAAAATCTTGTGGTTTTGCTTTCTGTAATGTATTATTCCCTGTCCCAACCATATGCTGAAGTACGATCAATAATTGGAGATGTCTTGTTTTTGACAAGTGGCACAACTTTAATATTTTATGTGTATAGGTAACTTTGTTGGACTGGAATAAGAATGACATTCAAAGAGGGCACAACACCAATTCATATTATCTTAACCCAGCAGTTTCTAAAGTCTCCAGTATCCGCCCCATGGTTTTACTAGTCTCCAAGTGGCTGTGGCTCTAGATTCTCTTGAAGAGAAAGATGTTGTTACAGATTTGAAAAGCAAGAAGTATGCATGGATGATAGTTGGAACCACTGTGTGCTGGTCAGTTTAGCCTTGAGACTTGTAACTGGTGTTTATTTTTTTGAGTGTGGTTGGAGTGGTTTGTTTCCAAAACACATCACTTGGACAGGATGTTCTTTGACTGATAATCTAACAATGTAGCTTCCTTAGAGAAACTAGCTGGTGGTTTATTATTGGACAAATAAACCTCTTCCAATGCTGACTTCAAAGCACTAAAACATACAAAGTTTAGCTGCTTGCTCGTAGTTGTTTTTAGAAGCTTCCAGGGAGAAAATCACGCAAAGATGAGGAAGTGGGCACCTAAGTTTACAAGCTAGCAAGGTGGATGACTATTAGCTGAAATCTTGCTTCTGAAGTACTCTTTGAAGCTCACTTGTAGCATACCAGTAAATGTGTGGCTTGTGAACATCTGGTATTTTCCATTCTTTATGAAACAGAAAGTGCAGAAACTGGATGAGTGAAGTGCTAGGTTTTTCAGACTGAGCATGTGTGTGCAAATGAAAAAGGTCACTGGTTCCAACTGTCTTGCTAGTAAAGCTGGACAGAATGTAGCAGCCACTCCCTGCTTCGATGTAGCTCTGAACTGACATGCACTGAGGAAACAGTAATCTGGCCAAAGCCCAATGAAATTTGGTAAATGCAGCATTCTGACCCATTTTGTATTTAATCCTTATTCCATGTCTCCTGTATAATAAAGTAAATGTGAAAGCTGGGAAGGGAGTGTGTTCTCCCCATTGCACAGTGGTTTGCACTATTGCGCCATCATTCCATCTAATAACCATCAATAAACACTTTTAAAAGCCTGTGTCAGAGCTTCTTTCTCTTACAGTTTAGACAGTGGCATGGGTAGGTTTGCAGTTTCCTCTGTAAGCAGGGTAGAAGACTTTATATCAGCAACAGATGAGTTTCCTCCAGTTTTAGTTCTGTGGTCCCTGGTTCTGAAGAATGAAACTAGCTGAAAACACTGAGTAACTTTCACATGGACATACACAAAACAATTGCATTGTACAATAGCTGATCACAGAAAAATGAAACTGATGTCCCAGAGCAGTGGTGGGTCAAGTTTGACTATTTGCCTATTGCTAGACCTTCAAGCCTTTGCTGAGCCTGTGTGGTAAGATCTGGGAAGGGACCTGTATGTTGTTCTGCTCCTTATTTAAAATACTCCCTCTAAATGGTAGAGGATTCCTGCTCCAGGGATGTCATATCTCTGTAGGAAAATGAAAGCACTTAACCTCATCTTCATGCTTAAAAGGGAGCCTCAGTACATTATCTGTCTGGAATTGAGAATACCAGTCCAGCTTGCTGGACTCAGGATTGCTGTAATTGACTCATTTCAGCTTGCTCTTTACGTTGTTGAACTTAGAAGTGGAACTGCTGCAGAAACTGTTTTTAACAGCAGTCTTGGCTAATATTCCTGAGCATGAGAAATCACCATCAGAAACTCTCATTTTTGTTGCTGCAGTATTCTGGCACTAAGCCTTCCTGGCTCTTAGATGTGTTTTCTACCACTCTGGGAAATGCTGGAGCCTTACCCTGGGAAGTCTGGTGCTCGCCCTGAGAGCCAGTGAAGGGCTAAGCTTGCTTGTGCTGCTTGTTGTGGTAGCCATCCCTGCACTGCTCAGGGGTGCAAAGTCCTCAGAGCTCTTGGGGAGCTGTGGCTCACTGCTGTAATACTGGAGAAAGGTGATTTTCTTCCCCTCATATAAGCTCAATTATCTGTACTTGTAGCAAAGTACATGCCATCTAGTGGGTTTCCTGTCTGCGGTTTTCTAAGAAACTGAGATGCTAAAACTTGCTAAAATGGGGTTTGATCCGGGTCACTCCCCTGCTGTACGCGTAAGCTTTTTTACCGACCCTCCTGTCAGCCCCTTCCCCCCTCTGCATCAGCGAGGGACCGAGAAAGCGCGGCGGTGGACGGGGCCGGCGGCACCGCTCTCCGAGGCCCTG
>NW_010514927.1:0-1640 GCF_000687285.1 Phaethon lepturus | reverse complement strand
ACTGGTCCCCTTCCCGCGGCCCAGCCTGAGGGTGTCGTCATGTGCTAGGCTGCTGAGAGGCCCGACAGGCGAGGAGGTGCCAAGAAGGCACAACCACCGGGAAATAACGCCACAGAGACATACCACAGCGGTGCGTGGCTGGGTGTCAGGGACACCAGGTGCCGCACAGGCCAGTGTCTTGCCCTGTGGGGTGTCGTGGCACTGGGATGCAGCCCTGGCACACAGTGCTGTGGCAGGAGCCTTTGCAGTGCTGTTCAGGGCTGGAGGCCGAGGACAGAGACCTGGGCAGCAGCTCGACGGTGATCACAGTCCCCTCTGCTCCCTCGCAGGGTCAAAGGCACTGAAACCATCCCTGATGCACAGTTACCAACCTCCTCGGTGCCTCCAGCAGTGGGTATTCCCTTAGGAATTATACCAACACCTTGGGGGGGGGAATAAAGTCATTCAGATCTAACCTAGAAGTTACTGTTTGATCTTGGAACCAGTTTCTGTTCATTATGTTGGGTTTTGTCCTTTCTAGATGTGACTTTGTACCTCATCTTTAGTGAATTTCATGTACCAATTTTCAACTAGTTTTCAATTCCTCAAAATAATTTTCAACATCCTAAGTGCATGACATTAATAAAATTTTAAATGATTTTTTTTTTATGAGCTTGAAGTCTGTATTTGTGCTGATCTTGTAAAACCCACAAGACTCGCAGGAGCCGTTGTCAGAATTAACGAGGGCTTCATGCAAATGCCAGCATTGCCTGTGGAGTTCCCTTTCAGAAATCCATCCATATCCCCTTCGTTACACAGTGCTGTAAGGCCCTACAAAGTTCTTTCAAACTTTGCGATTTTATAATGATTTAACAGCCTATTGGAACTCTTGGGAGAGTGTAACTGAAATCAATGCAACACAACTTGTATGAATTTTCAGTCTTAATATCCTACAGTTTGGGTTTTGTGGGTGGGATGGGCAGTGGGTGTTTGCTTTGGAAAACGAGGGCAGATCTGAGCTGTTTCAGCTTCATGTTGCTCCAGTTGCATGAAGAAAGCAAACAGGTACATTGGAGCCCAGCTACTGCAGATTTCCCCAACATGCTGGCGTGGCCGCACAGAGCAGACTAGACTAGAAATGGCTAGGATCTGACTAGAGTTTGAAATTATTATTTTGACTTGTTATAGTTGTGAAATTTTTACCACACCAGCTCTCTTCTCTCCCCTAACTTGGTTTCGGACAAATCCACGACAACTAAAACCAGCTTTTCAAAGTGAACAATGCACATTGCAGGAATTACCTGTAATCTTTTAGTCTGATTTGCAAGAAGGTGTTGATTTTTTAAAAATTTTATTTATTTTTTAGAGATTAATTGATTTGACCGAGAATGCTCAAAAGATTAAGAGAATTTCCCAGAGAGGACAACTGCATGATTCCGTGGCCTGCAAGAATACCAGAGCAGGAGACACTGTGCATTATGCAGTTATACGTACACCAAAGCACGCCCGAGTGCCGCCAGGAGTGCCACGTACCCACCTGTGCCCGGTAAGTCACTCAGCACGGCTGTGAGCCGGAACTCGATGCCTGGGCCGGGGTTGTCACCGGTAATAGAGTCCCCCGGCGGAGGGCGGCCCGGACCCCTGCGGGGGAGACACCGGGC
>NW_010514926.1:0-3563 GCF_000687285.1 Phaethon lepturus | reverse complement strand
GGGGTGTAGCTACTGGGTGAAACACAATACCATCAACGGCACGATCCTAATGCTGGTGCTTGCGGTAAACCTTTCTGATGTGCGATCAAGCCTCAAGGACAAGATGTTTATTATTTGCCATGTAACCACGTGGCTGTTCTCCAATGTAAGGAAAGGCCAAATTGCGCTTGTAATTCAAAGGGACCCAAAGCCTTAATGCTGTAACGAAGCACGCTAATGATGCCCAGCGGGCGCGGGGCATGCAAGTGCGGCCCAAAGGTTGTTGATGGCCTTCCTGTGAACCTCCTCAGTGTGTGACAGGTCCTTGCCTGTGGCCAGCAGAGATGTGATCAAGATGAGGGACGTCTGTGTGTTCATTACGCTGCCTAACGCCTCCACTGACACACTTTACATTTAAAATACTGTTTCCATTGAGCTGGAGCATAAACACCAAGCGTGTGGACTTGGGGAGCTCCATTAGCAAATGCAAATCGTTCCGTGCTTTGTCCTCCGCACACAGAAGTCTTTGGAAGTCCACGGTCCCCATCCGCCCCAGCTCGCGTTAACTGATAATGAAGCCTTTTGCAATGCACATCTAGTTATTTACTTATTTATTTAAATGCACCACCTGTAGTGAAAGAAGCAATGTTCAATCCTAAAACCGATGGAGAAGTTGTGTCTGCTCCGTCAACAAAAGCCGAAGCAGCAAGTGGTGCACGCGGGCACAGGGGATGCGGAGGGAGAAGCGTGTGGCCGCGGTCCTGGGAGTGAGAGCAGGTGAACAAAGATATTTTACAAAATAACCTGATACAAGAATTATTGATCGGAAAAGCTGACCCACAAGCTAATTGAATCATGCAAATAATCGTTTAGCCACCAAAAACCACCTAAAGGCCTGAACAGCTGGCGGGAAGGAAACGTGACGGGCAGCAGCTCCTCCGGGCGCAGCCTCGCCCGGCCGGTGCTGGGGAGCGCCAGCCCTCCTCCTGCCCAGCTACACTAACCCGAGTAGTAAGGAGTTACATCTATCAAGGGCCGTTCGTCGCAAGTGATTAACGTTAATTTGATTTCCTGTGAGTCAATTTCCTTGAGATATGGTAAATAGGCTATTACCTGTTATTGACCTTTACTTTATTAAAAAGATTTAAAATTAGCATTTATATATATACGTCCTTCCAAAAAAGTTTTTTAATAAAGAAAAATATTTTTATAATCACATTATACTTGCTAGCTGAGGCTGTAGTTCCAAAGTTAATGTTAAATAAAGATGGTAATTAAGAGTGAATATGACGGTGATTTTTAAACTCATCTAAAGGACTGACCCCTTCCTTCGCTGCCACGTGAATTTTTGCTCCCAAGCAGAGCAGGGAGGAAGCGGAGGCAGAGGAAGCCTGTGCCCTGCAGGCGCTGCTCCTGCTCCCTGCCAGGACGCACCTCTCCCAGGATTCCCAGCCTTCGCCAGGCAAGAGGGCACAACGACCTGCTGGTATTTAAAGAAATGCTCAGCTCCTGCTTCGTGACAGCTTGCGCTTCGGGTAGCCTACTCATCTCCTAGGTCTGACTTAAACTGAGCAGGAAGAAATTACGTCAACGTTTGATCATGAAAGCAAAAAGTTTATTCATGTTTGAAACTACAGATAACTACCACGAGGAAGACTTTTCAATCCAGGGTGTAATCCAGTTAGAAAGTAACACGAAACGGTTTAATACATTAGAATCACTGCCACAAATTATTTTCATGACTCAATCAGTTTCAGAATCGCATACAATACAAAAGAGAGAAAGAAAGGGCCCCCTGTTACACAGGGGGAAATATACAGTACTGAATACTGAAGTCTGTATGCATTACAATTAGTCGTTGGTTTTTGCGTGGATTAGTAACAAGATGAAGAACATTCAAAATGTTTCTCAGTATTTACAACAGTTTCACTGTTTTGTGTTAAACCTAAGACCCCATGTTTCCGCTTCCGCTTCTTTAAAAGTTGCCAATGCAACCCTGATTCTTTGAAAAGATTACAGTGTCCGTTACATTTCATGGGGAAACAAAGAGTTAATTACAAGATGCAAAAAGATAAGAAAGACAAACTACAGCGTGAGTATCGTTCAGAGGTAGTAAGTGAGCACTCTAAGCTACAGAACATGTTGAAAGTCTATTGGTTCGTATGAGTTCGCATGAGGTAATAAAGCTGTGTTTGATTGGTGAGATGTATAAATACTCTTTTGCTACACTATGTACAACACTCCGTATGATGGTGCTTTTTTCCTTTGTTTGTTTGTGGTTTGCTGCCAAGAAGAGGTAACAGATCCTGGCAGGCGTGTGCGGCACCTAGCTCGTACTGTAAAACCCCGGGTCGTGGCTTTCACAGAGATCAGCAGCACGCGTCGTCGTCTCCTAAGCACAACCTATGTCCGGTGTCGAAATACAGAGGGGAGACTCGGGCTCCGGTAGTTTTAGCAAGAAAAGATGCTCCCGGTTTCCAATCTAATTTGCAAGACAACAGATCACAACAAAAATGTGACGAATAAGGATTCTTAAACACAACCGTTGGTAACCGAAATAACCGAACAGCTCTTTTTATTCCAACTCTATAAGAGATATGAAAAGATTAAACACAACCAAAGTCTACGATTCATTTCGACTTTCCACGGAAATATGCACGAAGTTAAATTCGGGTGGGGTGTTTCTTTGTGACTGCTCTCGCTATTGAGGTTAAGCTTGTCCTGTACTTTTACCCTTAAGGCCAAGTAATTGGCAACTGTTAGATCGACGTCGTTAAAACTGCTGATAATAAATTATGATAAAATAGTTACAGGGCTATAAACAATGCTAAATCTTGGCCTAATTGGATAAAGTGCTTTTTAACATCGTGTGTTTTAAGTATAAATACAAATGATTATGATACCTTTAAAAAACAGATTTACCAAGTTTTCTAATAAGACAAGGTTTTACAGTAAAGCTGTAGGTGGTTGGCTACAAAAAACTCTTTCCTTTTTCTCCTGTGACTCTGAATGCGCTAATCAAGGCATCTCAGCTCAGGGAAAAAGTGTTGCTAGGAGATTAGTTAGAGGTATCAGAGTGCACACTTCCCGGCCCTTCTGTAGGGGAAGTCACAGAAGATGGAGTAGTTGCGTCCTGCCAGCCTCCATTAGCCTGAAAAGGGAAAAACAATTCAATTGACACAGTTACGTATATTAATTACAGCGTACACCCAAAGTATCAGCCTGGCGAGCCCGGGGTTTGGGAGGCGACGCTCTGGGAGGGAGGCTTTCCCACACTCCCTCCGGCTGCAGAATTCGCGAAGGGAGAAGGCAGCAGGCGTTACACGAGGGACGCTGAAAGCACGCTCCGCGGTAACGCCGGGCCCTCAGCGCGACGGCACGCCCGGAAGCCAGAAGCCGTTCAGCCAGGTGTTGGCTGCAGTTGGGACTCTGGGATTCCTGCAAAGACCATCCGCGCTTCGATGAAGAACATCCCTTTAGCCAACACTTCAGCCTTCTCCCCCGAGCAGACGAGGCTGGGGCCACCCCTGTTTAACCCCCTCGCCTCCCCAAGTTCGGAATTGCCTTCCTCCACCCGGCAGAGC
>NW_010514925.1:987-1230 GCF_000687285.1 Phaethon lepturus | reverse complement strand
CCCGCCGGAGGGATGCGCCGGAGGAGTCGGGGCTGTCCCGCAGCGCCGTTCCTCCCCGGGCGGGCTGGCTCCAGCCGCCGCTCCCGGACAGCCCGGGAGGAAGGGAAGAGCTTGACAGATTTTCCTGGTTGCGACGATAACCACGGAGGAGCCAGCAAGCGCATTTCCATGCAGGAATTCTGCATAACTTGTCTGTGCATATGGTACAGCGGCCCTGAGGCAGCCAAAATAAAATTAAAATTA
>NW_010514925.1:497-954 GCF_000687285.1 Phaethon lepturus | reverse complement strand
TATGCTTGTTTTCCTTACAACCAGGACTAGCTATTCTCTCTCCGCTCCCTCCTGCCCTCCAGACCTTTGGGGCTTGTAGCTGGCCTCTTGTCTATCGTTTACTTCCAGTGTATGGGAATATGCTAAATTTAAAATACATTTGGCTGTTGAGAAAGGGGTTGCTAGCAGGAGGAAGATGGGTTGGCTGCCTGGGTGGGGAAGTCCCCAGGAAGCTCGGGTTGGAGCTTCAGGAGGGTCTGAGGTGCTGTTTTCCCCCCGCCCGGGGACCTGGGGGCTCCTAGTGTATGGGAATATGCTAAATTTAAAATACATTTGGCTGTTGAGAAAGGGGTTGCTAGCAGGAGGAAGATGGGTTGGCTGCCTGGGTGGGGAAGTCCCCAGGAAGCTCGGGTTGGAGCTTCAGGAGGGTCTGAGGTGCTGTTTTCCCCCCGCCCGGGGACCTGGGGGCTCCTTTGCT
>NW_010514925.1:0-400 GCF_000687285.1 Phaethon lepturus | reverse complement strand
TGGCGGGGACGGGAGCTCCCCGTGCCCCGGGGTCTCCACCGCAGCCCTCGCGCTGGAAGCTCCTTGCCCCGCCGCTAAAGACCGTATTGATCCCTCCTTCCAGCACGCACCCTGTTAGGACTCGAAAATTGCTGTGCTCCAAGAGCAGCTTCACTGAGAATGAGTTTGTAGTGTTCAATAAATATTATTAGAAAACTGAAAGATAATAATTATGTCAATTACAGGATGGGTAATTGGGCCCGGAGAAGAAAAGTACTTTTCTTCCTAATTGCTGGGGCCATGCTACTGTGATTGCATGTATCAGCTCCAAAAGTAAAAGGCCAACTATCAAGTGGAGAAAGCACTTTGTTTTTCTAATGGCATGTTACAGCTGTGTCTGGAAGAGCGCGCTGGGCCAGCC
>NW_010514924.1:1911-2131 GCF_000687285.1 Phaethon lepturus | reverse complement strand
AGGAGAATGCTGTGGGAGACGCTGTCAGAGATGCTCACTCTGGGTCAGCAGCCCAGCCACAGGTGAGGTCTCATGGCTGCTAGACTTGACCATGTGAAGTTTTCCACTCCTTTCCACTGAAACACAGGTTTTGGAGCAGTTGTTTGCTTACAGAACAGCTCTAGGATTCAGTAACATGAACTAACAAGCTTCCTACAGGCTCTTTGCATTCACACTCCCT
>NW_010514924.1:0-1867 GCF_000687285.1 Phaethon lepturus | reverse complement strand
TGCGGGGATGAGTCTGCGATCCGCAGCCCGCACACTCTGCAGCTAGTGGGACCAATTTCCAAGTGTCCCGCAGATAAAGTGGTGTAGGAGCTGTAGGATCTGCATCTATAGACCCTCCCCTGGCCCAGAGCCTTCAGCACGTGTGTCTTGTAAAGCGTGTTGTACATTCCCAGGGCTTCATAAACTGCCAGAGAAGCCGAGATGAGTAATCTTTCTCCCCTCCTGCTGCCTTCCCGTCCGTGTTGCGATCTGATTGATAAACCAGCGATATAAAAGGATATGCATTTAGTCCACAGTTTCTCTTAATCACCTCAGAAAATGGCTGAAGTGGCTGGTGTCGGCTTGCACTTTTTTTTTTTTCCTTTTTTTTAAGAGGGTGTTCTTCTGTTCTGCTTCTCCCCCACTGTTTAGAACTTCTTGTTTTGCCGAGAAGGCTCAAAAATGTCTCCTCCAGGCTTCGTGGGTAACCCTCTCATCAAAACCCCAAGGAGGAGAGGGAGAAAGAAGTAGAGAGAACGAGCCCGTTTTGGTTACTGTGAACAGCTCCATCAGCATCCGATGTTCAGGGACCCACTGTGGCCTCATCCAGCATCTGAAGACCTAATGTGGTCTCCTCAAGCTCCCTCTGCGGTCAGGAGGCTGCTTGAAGCAGCTCGAAGCACAGCCTCAACATGGCAGATCCACGCCTTTAACCAGCAGACAGCTTTTTGGGGTATTCTGCCAGACAAGTCAGACCCTGGGGTCTCTGCTCGGCCGTTCACTTACCCAGACTGAAATCCCTTCTCACCCCCGGCCCCCCTGTGCCACAGAGGACGAGTAGCAGGAAGGGGGTCAGAGAAATACACTATGTGCAACGTAACGGGTACGGTTTTAATGGGGGATGTGAAAAGGGTCCCTGATGTCCTGTTGACACAGGTCTGGGTGAGGTGAGAGGGCGGCTGCCAGCTCCTGAGAGCCTTCTGCCTCCACCTCGGGAGGACAGGCAGCGATGCCGGAGGGTCCAGCACCGCACCCCAAGTTAGCCCCTTTGCAGCGGCGTTTGGTGCTGGAAGAAGCCCCAGCGAGTACCTAGACGCTGCAGTTTCAGGCTCTTCTAAGCGTGTTCAAGAGGGCTGGAACCTGGGCTGAGGTGTGTGGGCAGCAGGGAGACAAGAGGGGTTTTCTTCTGCACAAACATGCAATGGGAAGGTGTCCTCGCTTGACCCCCCCAGGGGCTGGGGTGCTCTGCACCCACGACCCGCTATACCCCAGGATATACGTATTCGCAGCGGTGTCAGCTGCAATATTTATGCGACAGGGATGGACGCCTGGAGTCTGAATCACCCAGCAGTGGGAAGCCACAAGTCACAGCGCTTGGCACGGCGGGGACGTACTTGCAGCGACAAAGTCCCCGCAGAGGGAGGAGTAGGCTGCCAGCCGCCCTTCCAGCCTCTGCGCTGCCAGCAGACCTGTGTAATTTGAATGCAAATTCCCCGCAGATGAGGTGACACCTGGCTTTTCACCCAGAGGCAGATGAAAGATCTACTTGAGCATGCAGACGGAGACGGGTGGCCTGGGAGCTGCGGGACGGGCTGGCTCTGTGGCCGAGGGCAGCCTGTTTGCAGAGGGGAGTGATGCTGGCATCTCCTTCAAACAGATTCCACTCGCTCCAGCCTTTTCTTAATACTCGCTTTGAGCTCTGAAGAACTTCAAAATCTTTGGGCTGTCTTTCAAAAATGACACACGGAGCAGAGCAGGCTCCCAGCTCCCAAGAGCAAAGGGGATGCTCAGACAGTGTCGGGTTTGTTTTGTTTCAAGGATGTGTGCCTGGATCACACCCAAGCGAGACAAAACTGTCTTAACTTCCTGACACAGCTGGTGAGTGAGC